>NW_024546087.1:0-7655 GCF_018152505.1 Drosophila elegans | reverse complement strand
TCTTTTAAGCTTTAATGTGAAAGTTGAATTTTATTTGAATTGGTTCGTCACAATACAATTCGAAATATATTATATTTATTGCACAATTTTGGTTGTTAGTACATGCAAATTTTTATTTCTTGGTTAGAATCCTCAATATCTACCGATTTTTACACGAATGCAAAATGTTGAAAGAAAGTTTAAACACAATTGACAAAACGCCACAGATAAGCTTTCGACTTTTAGCACTCTATACCTGGATGGCCGACTTTATAATTGCAACTTCCATTTTTACTTCCATTTAGCGGCAGCAGCAAATTAAGTAATTAAATTTGCAGAAACGTCTGGGGCAACTCAAGGAACGGCAGAAAATTTCCAGCGACGAAATATTGGTGAATTTATTTTTTTGGCCGAACGACACGTATAAATTGGTTTTGGGTATTTGGTAATCGTTATAGTTTTTCACCGAAAAAAAATAAAGCAACTCACGAACTCTACTGCTATCACGTCGGGGTCACCATGAAAATTTAATACTGTTGTGTATTAACAACGCGAAACTGGTGACTGCAGTAGTTCGAGCCGATTTATTTTGCGAAACTTGTGAAGAAACTATTTCGAAAGCACGACAACGAAAAGGAGTGGTTACAAGGACGATTGATCATTAAATTTTATATTTCAATAATTTCTCTTAGAACCTAACTTATGCTACGGTGGCGAGAGACGGGGCGAATTCGGAAGAGCTAACGGACGAAAGCTTTATTGGCTCCCGTTCTCGCCCTACAACTAGAGATTTCAATTACAAGCGCCAAGTGCGCAAACAAAAAACATTTTGAGAATAGGGTATTGTCCATATTTAGAAACAGAACAGAGCCTTTATTAATTTTAGATTTTGAGTATTCATTGCAGCCGCACGAAGCAAGCAATTGTACGGTCTACCATAAGAAACTATTCTCGGAAATAGACATACACCCAGTTTTAGCATTAGGACACATAATTGTGTGACAATTGCCTTTTCAGGCATCGAACCTTCCCAGGTACTCTTGTATATGGAAGACGTAATTGTCATCGGTTAATCAGAAAAGCACATGATTAAAAAACTTACAAACGTTTTTTATTTTTTGTAGGAAACACAACCTTAAAATGCACCTAGAAAAGTGCACATGTGTACTGATAAAGGTATTTTGCCAGACAGTTAGAAATCCGATGTAATAGAAAAATACCCAGTCCCAACGGACGCAGATAGAAGATTCGTTGCATTTTGCAATAACTTCAGACGTTTTATTTAAAATTTTTCCGATTACTCACGTCACATATCTAGATTATGTAAAAAGTTAATGTTAAATTTTAATGGACAGTTGAAAGTCAAAACGCATTCGAATACCTTAAAACTCAATTGATGAAACTCACACTACTACAATATCAAGATTTTAATAACGAATTTTGTATAACAACAGATGCAAGCAAACAAGATTACAATAAAACCCAATAGCCCATGTATCGAGATTGTTTACAAAAGGAGAGAGCAACAAAAGTACAACTGAACAAGAGTTAGCAGCTATCCAATGGGCGATAAATTATTTTCGACCATATATTTATAGAAAACGTTTCACCGTCAAAACAAACCATAGGCCATTAACTCACTTATTTTCAATGACAAACCCGATCTCAAAACTAACACGAATGAGATTAGACTTAGAAGAATATGATTTTACTGTGGAATTACTATAAAACACTTAAAAATACTCCAACGAATAATAAAATTCTGAGAGTCACTACCAGAAACCATAGTTAACAGAAAAATTCCTGCACAGGAACAGAAAAAGAAAAAATACATTTGTCTAGGCAAACTCTAAATAAAGCTTCTCAGCCCAACGTATACAAAGTCACTGTAAATGACGAGGTACTAAAAGTAGTGACCTTGCGAATAACAGATACACTATACTTACTAAAGCATGGAAAAAAATTTATAGCAAGAATTGATGCTAGCGAAATGTACACCAATGGAATTATCGACTTAGGTAAGTTCTTTCAAAGGCTTGAAAAGGAAGCCAGTGTTGTAGGGCGAGAGCGGGAGCCAATAAAGCTTTCGACTGTTCGCTCTTGCGAATTCGCCCCGTCTCTCGCCACCGTAGCATAAGTTAGGTTCTAAGAGAAATTATTGAAATATAAATGTTAGTGATCAATCGAACGTCATCGTAGCCACTCCTTTTCGTCGCGCTTTCGACATAATTTTCACAAAGTTTCGCAAATTAAAATCGTCTTGAACTACTGCGTTCACAAAGTTTTCGCGTTAATAATACAAAATAGTATTAAATTTTCAACCGGTATACAAAATATTAGCCAAATCAAAGTGGCACCGAGCGAAAAGATCTTTGACGCAGTCTCAATTGAATTTTTTAATATAATGGGCAATAAAAAATTACAATCCAAATAATGATAAAGAGAAAGAAGCAATACTGTTTACATTCCATGACGATCCAATACAAAGAGGTCATACTGGCATAGCTAGAACATTAGCAAAAATAAAAAGGTATTATTATTGGAAAAGCATGGTCATATATATATGATATGTATATAACAAATTCCTCAAATGCCAAAAATCAAAAACAACGAAACACACAAAGACCCCATTGACTATCACTGAAACGCCACAAATGGCTTTCGACAGGGTAATTGTGGATACGATCGGTCCACTACCCAAATCTGAACAATGAAATGAATATGCATTAACTCTAATCTGCGATTTAACAAAATATCTTGTAGCAATACCAATACCGAATAAAAGTGCAATTACAGTAGCAAAAGCTATATTTAAAAATTTTAGTTTGAAGTACGGTCCAATGAATACGTTCATTACGGACATGGGAACAGAATATAAAAATTCAACAATAGAAAAATTATGCAAAAATTTGAATTTCAAAAACATATCTTCTACCCACATCATCATCAGACTGTAGGTACCGTGGAGCGAAGCCAAAGAACAGTTAATGAGTTCATCCGATCATACATCTCAGTTGACAAAACAGATTTGGATGTGTGGCTCAAATACTTCGTATATTGTTTTAATATTTTTTTATTTATTTATTGATTTATAGTTAACAATGAACTTAGACATATATGCTAAAAATAAATATAACTTAAGCTAACTAAATATTATATGATTCAAGAAAAGCATAAATCTTAGATGATATCCAAACAATAGAATTTTCCAAAGATATTGCAGGGTATACTGCATTAAAATTGGAACAAAGCACCCAAAAGGGCTCATGAAGGGCAAAGTTGTCGCTACAAATTGGCAAGTGAATAGGTCGAAAAGTACGAGTAAATCTTGAGGGAACAGCGATGTTAATATAGCTTAGGAGGAGGCCTGAATTCACCTCACATATGAGAAGCTTATGCAAAAAAATTGCTCCGCTGCATATTCTACGATGTTTTAAAGACTTTAGATCAATTAACATTAACATTGAAGAGTAAGATGGCAAACGCCTCACCGGGTCCCAATTCAGCTGTCGGAGAGCAAATAATAAAAATTGCCTTTGGACTGACTCGATTAATTTTTGTTGATCAATATATTGAGGGCTCCAAACACATGCGCAGTATTCCAAAATGGGGCGAACCATGGAAATGTAAAGAGTCTTTGTTGTATAGGGGTCGTCAAGAAGATCATTAATAACAAGAAAGAAAGCAAACTTCGGCAAGCCGAAGTTCATATACCCTTGCAGCTATTGCAAGAATTAAACATTTGAAAACATTAAAATTATAATTTACTTGCGTATAAGTTTAAAAACATTGAAGCTATGATGATTTGCAGCTCAATTATTTGATAGTTATTTTATATATTTTTATTGTTCCTATGGGAGCTATATGATATAGTCGTCCGACTTTGATGAAATTTAAACCGTAAATCGAAAATATTTAACCATTACTAAATGTCGAAGAACTAAACAAAAATTAAAAAACAGAAAAGTTATAATTTTTTTCATTTATTTTTCCGATTGTTCCTATGGGAGCTATATGCTATAGTCGTCCGATTTTGATGAAATTTTTACCATAATTCTGAAATATTTAACCATTGCTTTATGTCGAAGAACAAAACAAAAAATTAAAAAACAGCAAAGTTATAATTTTTTTTTTCAATTATTTTTCCGATTGTTCCTATGGGAGCTATATGCTATAGTCGTCCGATTTTGATGAAATTTAAACCATAATTCTGAAATATTTAACCATTGCTATATGTCGAAGAACTAAACAAAAATTAAAAAACAGCAAAGTTATAATTTTTTTCATTTATTTTTCCGATTGTTCCTATGGGAGCTATATGCTATAGTCGTCCGATCCGGCTCGTTCCGACTTATATACTACCTGCAATAGAAAGACAACTTTTGGGAAAGTTTCATGCAGATAGCTTTAAAACTGAGAGACTAGTTTGCATATAAACGGACGGACAGACGGACAGACGGACATGGCTAGATCGACTCGCCTAGTGATGCTGATCAAGAATATATATCTTTATAGGGTCGGAGATGTCTCCTTCACTGCGTTGCAAACTTCTGACTGAAATTATAATACCCTCTGCAAGGGTATAAAAATAACAAAGTAGTGGCCCCAGATGACTTCCCTTGGGGGACACCAGAAAAAGCATTTACGGCGGAGAAAGTTGATTTTGAAGAGAACGCGTTGAGTTCTGTTTGAAAGATAGGCAGAACTCCAGTTAAGTAAATTAGGTGGAAAACCAAGAAGAGATAGTTTATGAAGGAGAAGGCTATGGCATACAGAATCAAATGCCTTGCTGAAGTCAGTAAAAATAAAGTCAGTTTGGCGTTTATTTAGGAAACTACGGTGAATGAGAGTAGAAAATTCGAGAAGATTAGTAGTAGTCGACCGTAGTTTTACAAAGCTATGCTGTGCGGGAGAGATGATGGAGGCACACATATGTTGAAGTTGACAAGTGACCAGCTGCTCAAAAAGCTTAGGTATGGCAGAAAGTTTGGCTATACCACGATAATTTTCGACATCGGACCTTGAGCCTTTTTTATGAATTTGAATAATAAAAGATTCATTCCAAATTCTCGGGAACTCTGAAGATAATAAAGATAATTAAATAGAAAAGTGATTGGCCAAGACAGAGCTTCGGCACAGCTTCTTAGAACACAACTAGGGATGTTATCAAGGCCCGCGGAATAGGACGTTTCCAGCGACAGAAGGGCTTTAAGAACATCACTAACTTCAAATTGAGGAACAAAAATATTATTGATGCAGGGCAGATTAAGGGTAGGGAGTGGAAAAGTCATAGGATTGAAGGGAGTAGGTTGACTGAAAAAAGCTTCCAAAAAGATTAGAAATGTCTAAAGATGATGATTCAGTTCGGTTGTGTTAATACATAGTTGAGGGATACGCATTTGATTTTCTTTGAGTTTACAAAGGAGTAAAAACTTTTCGGATCATTACGAATGTTATCTCTACATTGAGCGATGTAGCAATCATAACAAAGTTTAGAGGCATTAAAGAACAGCACGCACTCGTGACATAATTGGAGAAATCCACCGCAGAATTGGATTTTAAGTTTTTTTAAACAGCCTTTTTTTTATTTTTGAGGTAAGAGAAGTGCCTATAGAACCATGGGGGGCTTAGAAGAGTCACTTACCGATACCCGAAACGAAAAGATTTAATGACGACTGCAATGTCAAATTCAGGATGACACTGCAGTTTCTGTCATTACATGATTTGAAGAAGAACCAATCGATAACATTAAAATACTGGTGTAAACCAACAAAATTAGCATTGCGGAAACATTTTACGCGTAAGGTCGCCTTAGTCGGAATTTCTGCAACGATCTCAACATTCTGAGGACATTAGCTAGAGTGTCGTTATTAACAAATATTAAGTCGAGAAGTCTATCCAAATGGTTCTTTACAAAGTTTATCTGGCCCAGAGACAAGTCCGTCAGGCCGTCGATAAAGTCGTGCTGGCTTTCGGCAAAAAGGAGATTGGGTCCAATGAAGAGATCCAAGACACGTTAGATATGTTAAAATCTCCCATTATAATTAGGTGGTCCTCATCGGCAATAGAATAGCATACTAATTGAATGGCAGACAACTGCATTAAAAAGAGAGAAGAATCAGATCTAGGAGGAATGTAAGAGCAAGTTATATAAAATATTAATGTTATTGATATTAATTTAACTGCAACAAAACTCCTACCTGGAAAGAGGGTTTTTAAAAGGAAAATCACCGATGAAAGTGAGTTGTGAACTGCAATTAACACGCCACCGCTCGAGGAGATGCGGTCAGTTCTATAGATAAACAAACTTATCAACGAATATTTCATCGATCGGAAACCGAAGAGCTTAGCCATGTGTTAGTTAAAGCAATGACGTCGGCGTCGATGGAAAGACTATTAACATACACCTTACTCAGTTACCCAGTAGGCTTCGCACATTTTGGTATAAAATTGACTGATTTGGTTTTCTTAGTTTTGAAAACAGCTGAATTTGGGCCACGAGGCTGGTTTTTCTGAAGATACTCATGTACTAAAGGTATTAACTGGCCAAAGTGTAGAATCAAGTGCCCCAGAGAAATAAGAATCAGTGATACGAATTTAAAAAAAAAAAGATATTGCGCTTTTGCTTAAAAATGAACTTATGTACAGAAATAGCGTTGTCCGGGGCCTGCAGTTTCTCATACAGAGGAAGATCCTAACATCCTCGGGCAGTGGCTTCGGGATTAGAAGTCTCGTCACGAATATTGATTTTGAAACCCCTCTAGAGGAGTCCCAAAGACATCAGAAGTCGCCTCGCTATTCCTTGGACGGTTACTTCTCGGAACACCACTAAAGGGACATTAGTGCGGAAGAAACTAAGTTGGAAGAGACCGATCTACACGATCTAACAATCCTGCGGTATTAACAATACCAAAAACACAGGAAGAGGATACTGAAGATTCAGACCTGGGAAATCCATTAAACACTTGGCTATCAAAGTAATTAAGTCGAAAATAGTAGGCTTAACCTTATACAAGGTGCAAAATGAAACCACTATTACGGCAATAATTGCGAAGCTGGAAGCCAATGTCGTCGGTGAAACATTTGATGTACTAAAGGCTAAACTAACAAAACAACGCAGAAAGGAAAACTGTTGAAAAATGTATCAATGAATAGACAATTTACGAAAAGCTACTTTGAAGCTTCTGTATATCGGATGAAGGGTGACTCGAAATTTCCTGAACATGCTGATAAGTTCAGCACAAAAGAAGTCATCAACACAATTGTTAAAAACTGTGAGCACGGCAGACTTAAACAATCCTAGAAACTGGTAACCACAATGAAATTGTATACAATGTAGTACAAAATGACGGGCAACTCGAACTCCATATTATACGCACATTAAGGACAATCATATTGCAGACGCGTTATCTCTAATAACGGACTTTAAAAATATTCAAACGAATAATAAAATTCTGAAAGTCACTACCAGAAACAAAGTAAACAGAAAAATTCCCCCGCAGGAACAGAACAAGGAAAAATAGATTTGCCTAGGCAAACTCTAATTGAAGCTCCTAAGCCCAACGTATACGAAGTCAAATGATGAGGAAAGAAAAGTAGTGACCTTGCGATTAACGAATACACTTTGCTTACATGCTTTACATGGAGAACGTTATAGCAAGAATTGACATTAGCGA
>NW_024546086.1:0-7232 GCF_018152505.1 Drosophila elegans | reverse complement strand
CCTGTTGCGGCACTGCCTTTACCAATTTAATTTTAAAGTCACATTGGTAAATGCCCCCATCCTTCTCGAGATTTCAAAATTAATTCTGTATATAAGCATTTATTACTAACACAGTCACCCGTTACAGATCAAGACTTATTCACATACAAATAGACTTAAAGCCCTGATACTAGAGCGACATATTAATAGATGAATTTTTAAAAACTACTACATCCATTTGACAAAGACCGCCATACTGTCCGATTTTTTTAATTGTGTGAAAGTGAATAAAAGTTTTACATAGCACTCAAAAAGAAAATTACCATTTAGGAACTTGTGAAAATAGATTGCATGACCATAAATAAAAATTCAAATAACAGTATAGGACACAAGTAGAAAAGTCAGAAAGTATTTGCTCCAAGAAATAATAATAAAACAACTTTTAAAAATTACTCATTTAAAATGAATTGACTAAAACGTTTAAAACAAATTCAAAATCGGATAAGTGTGGGTTTTCTTCAAGAGTTCAAAGGCAACTGACCATCTAATGAACGATGAGTCCCTGGAGTATCCACTCAAGATAAGTGAGCCAATCCGGGATCATTTATCTACGCAACTAAGCGGACACAACATAACACTGACCTGCAAGGAGACTGCAGGAAATCTTATAAATCTTATCTTATGTGAAGCGTGAAAGCAGAAACGGGAATCAAGTTTGACAAAAATGGAGATACTTATCCAAAGACGTGGTGATAGTGGGCAAAATGCAAGTATGTAAAAATAATATACCATACTGAATTTCCAAGGATATTCAGCAAATGCATAAATAAGAACAGTTTTCACAACTGAGACATGGAGAGGTTTGGACAAAAGGAACTTAGGAATTTATTAAATAAAAAGAAAGAGTTTTCTTATCAATCTAAAAGTTTGTGAAGCCTGTTTAAATGAAAAACAAGCGTGTTTGTCATAAAACCAAATAAAAGAGACCTATAGTCCAGTCAGATGTCTGTGATCCAATTACACCCTCCACAATAAATGACAAAAAAATATGTAACATTTGTAAACCAATTTACAGATTATTCTGTAATCCTATTTAATCAAGTTCAAATCAGATTTTAAATATGTTCAGTCCGCTATCATAAGAAGGACTTAAAGAGCAAATGTAATATGGACGGTAGCAAGGCAGTCAATTTCTCCCGTTACCAAACAAACTAAATTATGAATTAATTAACACTTATAAAAATTGGAATGCACCCAGCCATAAAATTATTGGTTGTTTAATGTAACTAATATCTTAAGTAAAGTTAGTAGTAACAATAATTCCGAGTTACGGCAATGATTTTAAAGGCGTCTTGTGGTATTTAATAATAACAGCAAATATTGACATGAATCGGATTTTTAAGAAAACACATATTGATAGAAAGAAAGGGCAACTATTTCTTATTTAAGATGAAGTTCGGTTGCAGCTTCTTCGACTGAAGCAGAGTACATGGCCTTGCTTGAAGCGATGAGCTTAAGCTTAATAGGGTAAAATCTCCCCGAACAGTGTAAATATAAAGTTAAACAAGAAAGAAAAGCCAACTTTCGGCAAGCCGAAGTGCATATACCCTGTAGCCAATGCAAGAATTAAACATTTTTGAAAACATTAAATTATGATTTACTTGCGTATATGTTTAAAAACATGATGATTTACCCAATACTATATATCGAAGAACTAAGAAAAAATTTAAAAACAGCTAAGATATAATTTTTCGGTTAATTTTTTTTCCGATTGTTCCTATGGGAGTTATAATTCTTTATATATTTTCCGGTTGTTTCTATGGGAGTTATTTGCTATAGTCGTCCGATCCGGCTCGTTCCGACTTATATACTACCTGCAATATACAACTTTGGGAAAGTTTCATGCAGAGAGCTTAAAACTTAGAGACTAGTTTGCATAGCAATCGACGGACAGATTTCCGGGGCATGGCTAGATCAACTCTACTAGTGTTGTTGATCAAGAATATATATACTTTTTATAGGGTCGGAAACGTCTTTTTCACTGACTTTGCAAACTTAGACTGAAAGTATAAGTAATACCTCTGCAAGGGTAGAAAAACCAATCCAAATTTATGAAGACAACCAAGGCTGGATCAGTATAACAAATAATCCCCTCATGTCATAAAGGAACGAAACTTATTGATATTAAACATAATTTTGGAAGAGAGCAAGAAGAAAATAACGTTATTTGCATTGAGTACACCACAGATAACCAATTTGTAGACATCTTTACCAAACCGTTGCCAGAAGCAATTTTTGAAGCTACGAGACGAACTCAGAACTGCGCAAGATCACTGTTGAATCATTTCTTAATGCCGTATTTTTAGTTAAACGTTCAATCGAATTGTTAAGTTCATTTAATTTGAAATCTATAATTGTTTGAAATATTGTTTTAAGTTAGAACAATAGTTACCTGTCCAACAGCAAATGCTGTATCACAATGTGTATCCCAGAATGCACACTAGCCATATTAGAATAAGTAATTAAGTATTTATTGATCTTTAAGTTTTGTTTAACGATATGAAAAGTTATTTTTCAGGGGCGTATTAAATATCCCTGTTCTGTTAACATACCAAATAATATACCAATACTCTGAATGATGTATTTGCTTAGACCTAGAATCTGGCGTCGTTAAGAGTTTATGAAATAATAACTAAGAACAAAAAAGAAATATACCTGTGTTAATTGTCGTGGCGATAATGATTAAAACAGGCGCAATTTTAAATTGTCGTGTGGGCTTAGGGTAATGTTAGTTTGTGGCGATTCTATAATAATTGTCAGAAATTTATTGTGCATGTTGTTGTTTTTTTTTAACTCTCTGTAGTATTTTATTCTCACCCTCCCGGTCTGTTTTTTGCGCCTTATTTTTCTGTTGTTTACAAACATAGTTGTCAGTGTTTTACAAGCCAAGCTCACTAGATAGAAAAGTTTTGCAAGCTTCGAACGATTTTAATCAAATTTTAAATCGTAGTTCTAAAAAAATTAACAACTTCCATTGAATTGTCGTTAGTAGGCTTTGAATCCATTGAATTGTCGTGTAGGCTTTGAATTTCCGTGTGATCGAACTGCATTTGGTGAAGTAACGCAACCACAATACAGTGCAGAGGCAACAGAGAGCAAGATCAGAGAAACCGACGGAGCAATATAAACGCAGGCGACAGCCAGTACCCGTTGAGCACGAGATCATTTCAATGGAATTATCTATGTCTTATTTACTATTACTTAAATATAAGTACATACCGTAGCGTTCTTTCCGTGTTTCCCGTTCCTCGTTTTACACACAGTTCGTTTTCCTATACCGTGACGGGTGACCAGTACCAACAAATCCCAGTGAAAACGTTTCTTGGCAAACCAGAACCAAAATGCGAGGCAGATGTCAGACTCATGAAGATTAATTACATCTAGAGACACTCAGCTAGACTTAGCAAATAACCAAAAAGACACTCAAACAATGAAGAGGAATACAACAAATGACACCAGCGGGATCGGGGAAATGGAGCAACAGAAGGGGAAGGAAAACCCCTCTACCGTGCAAATACCAAGCATAATGGCAAAAATTAAGACCAGATAGAGTTCATTGGCAGAAAGGAAGAGGGAACTGGTGGAGGGATACAACTGTATCCAAGCGGCAGGAGCCCTGTTAATAAGTGTAACAACTAAAAGAGCACAAGATTGTTGCATAAACATAAACCAAATATCAACACTTTGTTGAACTCATAAGCTCATGAGCCCAACACATTTCAAGTGCAAAAATATATGATCGCGCTTAAATGTGGCGGGCAACGGCCAGACCTAGTCATCATATCTACCGGGCTCTCGCCGTTTACGTAAAATACTATGTGTATACAACTTTCTACTCAGCAGCTATACACAAAGAGCTATAGCTTTTGGCCCAAAAATGTATACTGGAAAAAGGAAATTATGTTCTTAAAAGATTGAACTTATCAACCAACTTAAAATAAAATTATAGGGTTTTCAAGTTTTAGTAAATCCAAAAACAAATTCGGAAAATATATCTAATATGCATATTTTATATCCAAAAACAAATCATTTTAACACACATTTAAAAATTTTAAGTGGTTTTAGACTTATCAACTTAAAATACACATTTTAAAATTTTAAGAGGATTTAGATTTATCTACTTTAAAAAATTTCACATTTTTGTGCCCGCGGCGCCGATATTAGTAAAATAATCGATTCAACAAAAATATATATTTTTCTGTTTCATCTTTGAATCAGCATCATCAAAAGTAAAATATTATATATAATAGTTATATTGGTTAAATATCTTTTAAATTTAAAATGCTTTATGACGTCTTCATACGGGCCCTTGCAGCGCATGCACTATTATATATATATGTTTATTTTAGTTCTCGTACGAGAAAAATAAAATAACATAACATAACACTTCATTTCCGAAGGGTACCCGAAAGTATTTCTAAATTCTAATTCTATGCCATTGCGAGAAAATTCATGATATTTTAAGTTTTTTCGGTAATTTAAAAAAAAGTAAGAAATTTAGCTAAGTTAAATTTTTACTTGACATTATGCAATGATGCATTTCGTTAAGATAAGTATTCATCTCTTTCAACTAGATTTTTTGACTTTGTATTCAATATTGCATAATCTTGCAACTTTAAAAATAAATTCTTATTTTACTTATTCTTTCTTATTTTAATAATTTTCTCAATTAAAAAAAAAACGACTTTTGGCTAAACTTCGGGCCCAGTGTGCTATGTCTGATTTAATTGAGCAGAGAAGTGCCATCAAATTTGTGTTGCCGAATTAAAGTAAAAATCAAGTCTTATCTGCCGTAGTCATGCAATTAAGCTTGTCCTGATTTGAATCTCCTGCCAAAAAAAGTTCACGACCCGCTACCCTGAAAGGTAATTTAAATGTAGCCGAAAATATGGTTCCAAAACGAACATTACAAAATTGTCACTTACCTTATTAGCATTTTTCCAAGCGTCCTCTAAAACTTTGGGATGGGTCCAAATCTATTTTAATTTTGTCGATTAATTTGTTTAACAATTTTATTAGGCATACCTACTTTTCGTAAAACTGTATAATCAGTTATAAGACTTTTGCCACGATTGTCACCACGTCTCGCTATTGCGTCCAATATGTATTCATAGAGAGTATTCTAAAAAGTGATGAAAATTAATAAATTAATTTTGGGTTTAACCCATATAAAAATGTATTTTCCAAAAGTCGAGGAATCTGTATGTAGACTCAAAAATCATCAAATAATCAAGATTTTATTTTAAATACATAGTTCTAAACTCTAGCTCACAACAAAAAGGAACGCTAATTGATACACAGCCAGCCAATTTAAGATGCCATAATTTGCCAAACTGGAACCATACTGGAAAACACTTCAAGCTGAGAGCGAACAGAGACTCGCCCACCGCTAACAGTTGAAGGTCAAGAATTTCTTCTTTCTTTTGTGGTATAGAATTTTATTTATTGGATAATCTCACTTTGCTAACAATAAGTAAGTCGGCTAGTTGATTTGGATGTATTGACAGTTATATAGTTAACTTTTCTGCTCTCTATTTCTTCTTTGACGGGTTTTATATTCAAGTCTCTGTGGATGTTGGCGTTGCGAATATACCAGGGGACACCAGTGATTGTTCTCAGAATTTTAGATTGCGCTCGTTGGATGATATCTCAGGAGTTATACAGTAATACTTTGTATTCAAGTTGAAGCGGAGAGCGGGAGCTAATAAGCCAATGAAAACTGTTGGCCTTCAGTCTTAGGCAGGTCTTCTTTGCTTCTATATGCTTTCTCCAGGTAAGTCGCTTGTCTAGGTGGATACCAAGATAGCTTACTTTGTCTACTTGTGGAATTGGTTTATTATTAAGGGCTAAAAGTGGGCGAATGTCTCAATTGATCCTAAACGTGATATGCTTAAATTTTTGCTCGTTGACTTGTATACGCCAGTCAGCTAGTCTTTTTTACAACCACGAGATGGTTTTTATAAGTTCGGTGAAGAGTCTGTTTGTGAGATACGACTCAAGCAAACTGTGAATGCTTTTGTGGCATAAGGACCTTAATTTTATAAACCGATCCGTCGAGCCAAACGCAATCGATGCAATATTCGATGTGCCGCGGGATTATTGTTATAACTGATTTTTTCCATTGGGGAGGAAAGTAGCCCCATTTAGGTATAGAATTAAAAATTATAGTAGTCCAGATAACTGCACATGTAGGTAGCTCGATTATCATCGAGGGCGAAATTAAATCTTAGCCAGGAGCTTTTTGTGTTCAGCTGTTCTTTATTGCTTTTTAAATCTGTGCATGTTTAAAGAGTAATTGGGGACAAAGGATCTACGTTTGGAACGATCGGGAGAATGAATTGGTTCGTTGGCGGATGGTAAAGATTGTAACCTTTTCTTCGCCGCTTTTTGTTTTTGTTGTTATTTGAATGAAGCTTAAATATATACATATATACTTGTATATTTAAAGAACAGATAAATGGTTGCGAAGATAGAGGATGGTGTAAAGAATAAAAAGAAAAGATGGCGCTCCCGCGAAACTGCCGCAAGGATATTCTACGCGAGGCGAATGGCGGTCAGATATGTAGAGGGGGCGGGCAAAAATGCATTCTCTGCATCTTCGCTGGTGGTGTTGCCGCAGAACTCTCCATATGGGATCACCTCTCATGTTTAACATGAAAGATTCGCCTTGAAGCAACCATGCCCAGAAATCCACCTGTCCATGCCTTCTGTTAAGCCAAGGAGCTATGTTGGGGATCAGTCCTGCGTCCGTCTTCCTGCCAAAGCTCAACTCATAACCTCGGGTCAAATGGGCGTGGCTATAGAATCGTTGAAGTCGCCACAGTGACTATGAGTCGCTTTCCGTGCTGCTTTGGCCCTCCCATGGGCCAACATCCTTGAATTGCTGCTGTCGCCTTTGGCGCTTTGTATGGCAGCCTGTGGTCGATCAGAACCCCTTGACGGCTTTTCAAGTTGTGCGTAAGCACCGCCTCCGTTTTATGCTCCGGTCAAAGGAAGCCCTTTTGCCAGCGAGCCAGCTCATAAACATGTCGATGGACCGGATGCATTTTTCTTTTTCCATCGTTACCAACGCTATGCTCATCCGCAAAGCTCAATAAATAAAGTGCACCCATCGGGTAGAACCAGCCTAAGGTTCCCGTCATAAATGACAAGATGGGTCCAAGTACCGAGCCTTGGGTACACCTCCGGTCACC
>NW_024546085.1:0-11429 GCF_018152505.1 Drosophila elegans | reverse complement strand
TTGTTTTTAAGTTTAGTCTGTTGCAGCTAGGGCTTCCTTTAAATCTGCTGTTGGTGTTGGCTCCCCCATTTCCAGACTTCCTCGTTGCAGATGCTAAGCATCAGGTGCAGATCCTTGCGCCCAACCTTTGGTTGCTCTCACCCTGCACTCCTTCATTTCCTGCACCGAGCTAATCGTGGCCTGCGAGACATTGCGAACAACCTTCTTGTTGTTGCCGTTAGTGTCCGTGAATTTACGGATCATCTCGTCCAGCATTTTCCCGAGTTCTCAGCTCTTTCTGGGACGCTTTTTTGGACCGTTGCTTCTCGGCACCAGGCTGCTTTCCATCGGTGCTCGGGGCCTCGTCTTTTCGAACTTATTTAACAGCGCAGTTTCAGTGCCACTGTTAACCTGCAGTGTGCTGTTACAAGTTCCAGAAGCATACTTTTTAGGAAGTCGTTTACACTGACTTAGTAGTATTTTTAGCTCGGGAGTGTAGTGTAATGGTCCGATACTGAAACTAAATGCGAACGCCAGTTTTTGGTTTTAGTGAATGTTGCCCGTATGGTCAGCCAACAGTGAATGATTCTTTATTCAAATGTGTTTCAAATTTACACCTAAGACCATAGGTGATTTGCTAGTATGTATAAGATTATCCGTCAGCACATGAGCAGCGGCCAAAGAAATTTATGCTGACCCGACATAACTGAGCCGTCTGATCACAGTGCTATGGAGTATATAATTCTGTGTGAATCCGTGTTAGTTCAGATTCAGATTTCATCTGATTGTTATATGAAGATTTGAAATGATCAAAAATGTTATTAGCTGTTTGTATTGAAGTACAATTACAGAATGCTCTCGATAACAAAGATACAGTAAACACATGCAGTAGTGAATAACAACAGAAGTTCGAGAACTATATTTTTTAAACGATATAATTAGGAGAATACAATTATTCTGAAAGAAATTATAATAATATTTTACTTCTTTCTGTGATCCTCTAATCCTCATCCATACTGACTAATAGATGAAATCCTTTTACAAGCGTTGTCTAGCTTATGTCCCAGTTTCGTTTTTTAATTATACCTTTTCTCATTATAATTAGTAGTTCTATTTTTCCTTTTATTTTTGCATAAATGGATTTGTTCTGTTTTGGGCTAAGGAAAGTCTTATATCCAACTTCCTTATCGTAGGCTTCATGGTTATATAAGGGACTTACTGTTGTGGTCTGTAGAAATGAATATTGTGTCGGACTTTTTCAAATACTAATTCAAAGAAACAATACCCGTGTACTGTTGACGGGGTTGTATTATAGCAGTAGGTGAAAGATTTAAGCCAAATATACTTTTTTTTGTGAATTATTTATTTTACACGCCACACAACGATGGTCCTTGTCTTCGTTCAAAGATCCCAAATATTCGGGTATTAAGTGCAGGGCAGGTTAAAGTTTGTCAGTATTCTTGTGTTGTTATAAGAGACGCCCATGTCTATCACGGCCAAAATACCACAGGTCCGCTGTCCTTTCCAACAAAGGCGATAGTCCTAACACGCCGTAGGGCCGGTACCACAAGGTAGGTCACCTTGTCTTCATGCTTACGACTCCTTCTTATCAAGGCTAAGCGAACGGCCAGGGCGGAGAGCAAAAGTGGCGTGCTGCGTTTTGTCGACGTTCAGTGCAATGTTCCACCGAGAAGCCCACCTCGTTAACGTCATCGACGGCGCTGGTTCGGGAAAAAAGGCGAGGCAAATGTCAATCGTGTGTTAAAATACCGGGTAAGAACAGGAAAACAAAAAAATACACTGGGTTGAGAAGATCCGATGCATAAACTGTAGACAGGACCGACCCAAGGACGCTTCCTGCGGGACTCAAGCACGGATTCGGAGTCAAGAAACGATGTCCACGGATGTCGACAACAAGCTTCCTTTCATCCAAGAATGATACGATTAGCTGGGTCCAAGTCCTTCAAGTGTAAGTGGCATTAGTTTGTAAAAGATACCTTGGTGACAAAAGTCTGAGAAAGGCCTGAGGTTCAAGAAAGACGATAATCCAAAGCACCCAGTACTCTGTAAACTTGCTCAAAAAGGGCTCAGTGGTCGAAATACGAAAGCCAAACTAACCTAGTGATCCGCTCAAAAATCTTGGAAAAGAGAATAGGAGACCAATCGGAGATGTTGTTTAAACTTCTTGGCTTTTGCAAGGTCATAAAGAAGGAAGCGATCTTCCAAATCATCTAAAGCAAATACTAAAGTAATCTCTGAAGTGGCTGTCTTTTTTAGGGTTGCGGGTCCACAAGGAATACCCCTGATTCTGGGTTAGGTAAATTGCACTGAGCTTGTCCATAAAGCATTCAGACTTGGCGAAATGGGAACATTTTTAAGTTCTGACACAGAAGCCTTCCACCTTGCCATGTCGATGGTATGCCTCGCCCTCATCCAGACGCGGCGGAGTGCATGAGCTTTTCTGGCCAAGGCAGCAACTTTTGGCGGAGACCAAGATGGTGGACCAAGACCAAGATAGTGGAGGAATAGAAACACTTCTAGCAGGAGGGGCAGCTTGGTGGATATGGTCAACTAAACTCAGCAAAAGAATCAAATTCGTCCACGGTAGCAAGAGGGGTTGGTCCTGAGTCAGGCAGAAAGACGGGCTCTGAAACTTAATATCCGAACCACGAGGTAGAAGCCTGGTTTTTGGTAACGACCGTATAGGCAGCAACGCAGAGATATATCAAAATCAGAATATAATCACAGGAAAACCCCGGACACCTGAGATAGCAAGGAAGCTTCACGGGATGCCTCTGTACACAGCAAAAACACTAGCCGTTGGAAGGTGGTTATTAATACATGGAAAATGCGTTTGTCCGCCAGTGGCCAGAATCTGCATACTTGAGTTGGAAACAACTGACATTAGAGTGTTCCTCCGAACGCCTTCCCCCTTTAATAAGGAAGCGATTACCCACAGAGCCAAACAGGGTGCAGGATGGTGACCAGGAGGATAGTAGACAGCACCGAATGAAATTCTGCTATACCCAGTGACAACTGTTTGCAAATGAGGCTCTAATATTGTGGCGCTTAAGTGATAATCGAGGGAGGACTTAACGATAACGGCAGCACCACCACGATGCTGATCATCAGGGTGGTTTGCGGAGTATACAGCATATCCATAAATACGGAAAAAGAACGGCTGGTAAAATGTGTCTCCGAAACAAGAAGAATGTCAATTTTGCGTTCCTGGAGAAGATGCTCAACCTCCAGAGATTTGCCAACAGAGCCGTTGGCGTTCCAAACTACGATATTTAGCCCGTAATAAGTCATCGCAATGCGTCGACCCCAGCAGGGTGGCATGCTTAAACATCACGCATTTTCAACGTCGCCGTCATCATCGACATCATTTGGTCAAATCATACCAACAGTTTGTCAATTACATCCTTAACTTATCAATAACTTCCAGAAGCCTGTCCTGGGCAGGTTGTTTAGTAGTTTCAAGGTTTGGCTGGCTTAGCGGGAGCAATACATTATTGCGAATACAGCATTGGCAAGGGCTGACTTGAGGATACAGAAGGCCGCGAGGTAAACATAGCATTATGAGCCGGGGGCAAAGCAGGATTAAGGACAAGGTTTTGAATCGAGCTGCGATCCCACATCGGCGGGAGGAAGCTTTATGATAAAAACCACAGTTAAGGCATTTAAACTGTTCTTTTTTCGTGGCCAGACACTTATCCTTATCATTCGTCTTATGGTCACCAGCACATCTGGAACACTTTGACAAAAGTGAGCAACAATTTTTAGAATACCCAAATTCGTGACATTGGAAACACCTTAAAGGTCCCTTTCTCTCGGTTTTACTTTCACCTGGGATTCTACTGTGCTAATATCACAAACTTCTTTGTTGTTTCTCGCTAGTTCCAATTCAACAAGGAATATATCCCGCTTCGCCATGCCATTCTCACCAGGGGGTTGTATACACTGCAAAGATTGTGCCCTAAGGCTTTAAGCCTCGTAGTATTTCCGCATGGAGACCCTTGATGACGACTCAAAAGGTCCTTTCTTTCCATTATCCTTAAATAGCTTCTGGACCACACGGTATACAGTTCCATCATCAACAGTTATTTTACAGGAAGATCGCCCAGTCATCTTGAGGCGAAAACCTGTAGTCATAAATGAAAATAAAGCAATTAGTTTTCGAAAATCAGTGACACCCTCAGCAGAAGGGGAGGGGGCGGGGATCGCGTTTTTAGTTTTAGTATGAGAAGAAGCATTGCTTGGTGATACCGCAGGAAAGTTGAGTTAGACAGGCTCGGTTAAACCATGGCCAAGCTCAGGTTTGGTGATAGGATCAATAGTCATTGTATCATCGTCATCATCAGACAGAATAGCTTAGCTACTGTTCTACGATGAGAAAGTCTTACTTCCACCGCTTACGTTCTTTTCCTGAGGTTATTTACCTTTTTATCAGCAACATTCTTACTAATGCAATTGGGAGTAAAAGGGTTCATAGCCGGAAATGATTCATTGTTCAGCTGACAGGTTCAAAAGGATCATCATAGTCTTGATCTTCATAGGTTAAATTGTCCGAGATGCGATGCACCTATTGGCATCAAAGGAAATCGCCTTGACATTCCTAGGATCTTGGCTGACGACTTTTTTGAAAGCTTCGTCTTTATTGACCGGTGGTCTGTTGATTTGGTCCTTGGCAAACTCCAAATGGTTACTCACACGGGGGTCAATATTGCTTTTACAACAGGTATTCCCAGAGATGGCTTGAAATTGTCGCCTTGACATTCCTAGGATCTTGGCTGACGACTTTTTGAAAGCTTCGTCTTTATTGACCGGTGGTCTGTTGATTTGGTCCTTGGCAAACTCAAATGCTTACTCACACGGGGGTCAATATTGCTTTTACAACATGTATTTCCAGAGATGGCTTGAAATTGTCCGAGATGCGATGCACCTATTGGCATCAAAGGAAATCGCCTTGACATTCCTAGGATCTTGACTTACGACTTTTTGAAAGCTTCGTCTTTATTGACCGGTGGTCTGTTGATTTGGTCCTTGGCAAACTCCAAATGCTTACTCACACGGGGGTCAATATTGCTTTTACAACAGGTATTTCCAGAGATGGCTTGAAATTGAAAGACATCTTTGCCTAACAAATTTGTATACAATTTTTGAATAAATACGGGAGATCAGAAATAAACACAGCCGATAAGCTTGACACAAATGTCCCAACAATTTGATTTGATAAAATATAATTGCGAACATATTTGTATAAGCTTCTATGGGATCTTTCTATGGCACCAACTGTTTGGTGGTGATGGGGTGTTGAAGTTTTATGATTCATTTTTAAAAGTTTACATAGTTCTTGGAAAATACTATTTTTTTTACTCTGTACCTATGTTCGTTGTGGGCATCCTCATTACAAGAATACAACTTTCAACAATTGTTTTGAGATGGGATTGGAACGGATGTAAGTTATTTAGTTAGGTCACATATGATTGTGATTTGTTTTCTAATTTCGGAAAAGATCCTATTGTATCTATTTGAACTGTGTCAAAAAAATTTTGTAAGTGTATCTATAATATTTAAAGATTGTAAGAATGCTTTCTGGCCGGGGTACAGATCTCAGTCGGATCCAGAAGTCCTTTACAAGAAATTTGTAAATTCGGGATTTGTGGTAGTATTTTTCTTACTTTTTTAGTATATTCTGCGTCTAGGCTCAATATCAGTAGGCGTTGCCACACTGGTCCTGAACTTAACTATAACTTAATATTATATATGATCTCCATTATACATTTCTTAAACTTAAGACGATGTAAATGTGTCGTACCTGCCTCCTAGACAGGATCGTCACAAGGTTCTTTATTATGTTTTATAGTTTTATATTTAATGCAATAAGAGCAATTTTTAATTTAAGTTTTTATATCGTTGGTCATGTTTTTCTATTGATATTTTTGTCTACTCTTATTTGGTTATACGATTGATTCCCGGGTGGCCACCATGAATCATCGTGATATTCTTTAAAAATTTGTTTGATCGAATTTTTGTCAACTTTGTAACTTTTGGGGTAAAAGCATTTCGAATGTCTGTAAGGTTTTATTTTCCACTTGCTTAAAATATTTTACACGGATATATTTAAACAAATTGTCTCCTAAACACAATTGTAATTTCTTGATGCCTAAATTACCGGCTTCTTTTATTTTTCTCCCTTTTTTGATTAAAATATTCGCGGTGTTGAATATGAGCTCGACATGTCGTTTGACATCAGATTGACATACTGGGAACATTAAGACTGACCTGTTTTGTTTGTGTTTTCAAATCACGGTTTTGTGTCGCCTCTGATCAAGGTGTTATTTTCAAAACATTACAAGCTTAATTTGTAAGTGTCTTTAGATAATGTATTTCTATGCGGGACAAAGCATGCGCAACAACATTTTTTCCAGCAATTTATTTTAAGTATGTACATAGGCGTTGATCTGTTTTGACAATAATTGTTTTTTATATAGATATGGCCTAAGTAGATTATTGCCCAGTGTATTGCAGAAAGTTTTTTCTCTATAGTTGTTTTATTTGATTCTCCTTTCGTGATGGATGCATTTGCTATTGGTAATTGTTTTGCTTCGTGTTCTTAACTTTAAAAAGACCCACATGCAAATCCACTTACATCCGTATTATGCGACATTGTTTCTCAAAATCAGGATATTTTAAAATATTTGGGGCAGAAGGCTGTTTTTGAGAATTTCAAAGGATTTTGTGCAGTGATCAGTCTTGTTAATAAAAATTGTTAATATTCGAGAGTATTCGGCGAAATTTGGAATAAATCTTCTATACTAATAACAAAACGCAAGACATATTTTGGTTTCATCTGCTGATTTGGGAATTGGGAATTTTTTATAGCAGTATGGTTTTGACAATTCAGAGCCGGTGAAAACAGCACTATGGGTAAGCCAGCCGGTGGATAACCTGTAACGATCAAATCATGGAATACTTGGAGTCATGTTGCGGGCAGGAGATAGGAGTTAGTCACCAAACCATGCAGAAGGATGGATGCAAAAAAGGTTTGATGTTTGGGGGCCGTAGGATTTCACGCAAAAAAACCTTCTGGACCCAATCTACGCTAGCCATATGCTGGTGAAACAAAACAAACTCGACCCCTTCTTGAAAACGGATGGTGACTGGCGACGAAAAATGGATCACCTACGACAATAATAAGCGAAAACGGTTGTGGTCAAAGGCCGGTGAATCGTACAAAACAGTGGCCGAGCCGGGATTGGCGGCCAGGAAGGTTTTGCTGTGTGTTTGGTGGGATTGGAAGGAACCATCCACTATGAGCTGCTCCCATATGTCCAGACTCTATGTTCTACCATCTGCAAACAACTGTACCACTTGAAGCAGGCGTTCGACTAGAAGCGTCCAGATATGGCCAACAGGAAGGGTGTAGTGTTCTACCAGGACAACGCCAGATGATTCCTCAGAAGCCACAGGAGCTCGGATGAAAGGTTTTATCCATTCCTTTCCATGCCGAACGCCCTTGGTGGTGTAAAGTTGAACTTAAAAGAGGCTTGCAAAAAGTCGTAGGACCTGAGAATGCGATAGTTATCCACTTATAAAAAGAATTAGGAGATATTTTAAGGTAATCATTTACACCTGTATGTACCATTGTCTGCAGTGAAAAACGTTATATCTCTTGAGTCCGGTTGTCACCCGATTTAATGGAACCCAAAGCAAGAAAATACTTTGCTCTTCCTAGTTTGTCTAATATACCGTATATTCTGGGTAGATGGAATTTATCCGCTATTAATTTTGTATTAATTACTTTTTAATCAATAACTAATCTTCATCCATTTATCTATTTATCGCGACCAGGTAGGGATTTTTCTATTATATCATCTTTAATTTTTCGATTTCTCTATTGATTTCATCCTTTTGTGTATAAGGTGTTCTACAATTTTTATATATATTGGGTCATATTATTTTACTTTGAGTGCCTGTTTGTAAAAATTTTTCAATGAAGTTGTCTCGTGTTTATTTGAAAATACCTCTATATAGTGTTGGTGCAAAGTCTATTAAGTATGTTTACAGCAAATTTAGAAAAAATGTTATATTTTTTTATATTTAATTAAAATTTTCAAAAAAATTTTAGTACGATTTACTGTAACGTTAATGTTGATAGAGATTTTGCAATAAAAATTCCTGCTTCTAATTCTTGGGCTGGAATGAATATATTATTGTACTTAGAATTAAGGAATATTTTTGAATAACATTAAATCTTGCCGATTTAAATGCTATGTAGCTGAAAATGAAACTTATAAACAGATTTAAAATTTTTTTTTATCGCTGGGTTTGTGGTGAAAGATTTTGGTTTTCCGATATTTCTTCTAAAATTGTTTCCTTTGTAATTATTACTTCTTTAATTATTGTTGTTTTGTTTTAAGACGTGCTCCGACTCTCATCAAGTGGGCGTAGGGAAGGATAGGTGTGTTTTATAATACTTGTAACATTTAAGTTAACCTAACATTCACAAAACAACAATAATACACTTCGTTATAAAGTGAACATAAAACGCGAAACGGATCGTGCTTTTCAAAATTAGTTTGGCAAATTTTAAGAGCAGTCGTATGATGGCAGGTGCGTTGTGGTTCCCAGTTTAATCCAAGTAAAGCGAACAAAAAAACCGATTCAACAAGGTCCTGATATTTAGTGTGTTGAGGGGACCATACGCCCGAACACTATTAGAGAATCGGTCGAGCAAAAAGAAATGTAAAATGGCTTTGTGGTGTAGGGATCCTCAAATTCTTAGACCAGAGCCTGAAAAATGCAAAAGCTCCTCTTACCTTACCGACAATTATACCACCGTGATCGGTAAAGTTTAAGTTGTTGTTAAACAAAACTCCAAGATCTGTTAATTAATGCGTTCAAGATCGCTTCTCCCAATGAAATATTTAGTGAGGAAAAGCCTCTTGCGATAAAAAAGACATGAAGCTACATTTAGTTTAAGTCCGTTTGCGAGAGTTCGTGGGAATCAGGATTTGTTAATGGCAAACAGAGTTTTTCATGGGACGAGAGAATAACTTGTGGCAAGACATTTATAACAAGAAAGGAATCAAACTTCGGTATGCCGAAGTTGATATACCCTTGCAGCTATTGCAAAATTTATTCGAGCTTTGCTATGAAAGCTATATGATATCAATTGCCGATTTAAATTAAATTAAAATCGTAAGTCTAAACTTTCAAATTATCACTATTTCCAAAAGAATTTTTGAACAAAATGTAAAAAAAATAGAGAAGTTAATTTATAGTTTATTTATTTTAATATTCCGAGTGTGCCCATAGAAGCTACATAATATAGGCGTCCGATTTTAGCGAATTTTAAACCGTAGTTCTGAAATACTTAACCATTACTATATTTTAAAGAACTAAAAAAAGGTTAAAAAACTGCAAGGTTTTAATTTTTCTTTCATTTATTTTTTCGATTGTTCCTATGGGAGCTATATGTTTATATGTACTTATGTACTACCTGAAAACTTTGGGAAAGTCGCGGAAGGTTGCGTAGAAACGGACGATCCTAGAGATATTGATCAAGAATATATATGTCGGAGATGTCACAGTGTTGCAAACTTTGACTGAAATTAAAGTACCCTCTGCAAGGGTATAAAAATCCCAAGCAGAAGCGGTCCCCATTGAGGAACACCAGAAGTCACATGGACGAGGTTTGAGTCAGCGTGATCAGGAATTCCAAAAGCTAAAGTTTTTGTTTTGGCAATTGATGGGTCATGGGGCTTTCAATTGCCTTACTGAAAACGGTGAAAATAGCATCAGCTCAAGTTTTGTTTTTGTTTACTGCATGAAACTCTAGCAGGTTGGTAGACGTTGCTCTACATTTTATAAAGCCATGCTTTGTGAAGAACTTTATTGAGCTGCATTGGTACTGTAGCTGAGCAGAAATTAACTGTTCGAAAAAATTCGGAATGGCCCCAAGATTTGCAATCCCACGGTAGTTTTGAATAAAATTTACTTTCTACTATTCCAACCGAGAATTTTATTTAGACGCCAGAAAGAAATCATACGCTCTAATTGTTGGACTCGAGAACTAACACTTTTTAAGCTCATTCTTAGCGTTGAACAACTGTTGTTTTAAAAATAAAAAATGTCGTTATTTATCTTTTGAATTTCGTAGTTTTGGTCAAACTTGAAAATCTTCTTTTTAATCCTAACGCGTCAGAATGCGTTATACATTTAAATGGAAAAAATAACAATAGATCAAAAAAGAAAAAACCGGGAAATTTTAAATGTGTTTCTAAAATAGATGCGTGAAAAAAAAAACTTGGGGGCCGATAGGAACGAATTTTGGGTTTATATTTCTTAAAATTGGTTGAATGCTATACAAAAATTTTAAGTGCACATTTAATAACATAGCCTTACTGGTTTAGTCTGTGCTGTTGATTAAAAGATTTAATTGGGAGTTAACCGAAATTTATGTCAGAAATTCTTTTTGAAAACCGTCAAGCTTCTCTCTATAAACGTCCAAGCTGCTCTCTATATTAATGAGCAGCTTTAAGAAGAAATAAAATATTTTGTCAGCAGTCTTCACTCAGAAGCCTTGTGCATGTCCGGTTCGGGATAATAGGATATATCGCGCTCTCTCTGTGGATCCCTGGGCGTACAAACACGCCTACAACTGCTGCTGCTTCATCTGGATCGCATTGATAGGCTTGTGCTCTTGACAGTAAGAGCTTGCACCTAAATGTTCTTTTTATATTCATCTGTATTCTTATTGTCCTTAATTTTAAAGATTGATCTGGGCGTACAAACACAAACACGCCTACAACTGCTGCTGCTTCATCTGGATCGCATGATAGGGCTGGTGCTCTTGATAGTTAGAGCTTTCGCACCTAAAATGTTATTTTTTTATATTTATCTGTATTCTTATTGTCCCTTAATTTTAAAGATTGTTAACTGTCAAAGTTTGCAACTTTATCTTTGTCTCTTGAAATCTTCATTTTTACTACCCAGTAGGTACTCAATATGTTGGACCAGACAAAAATAGAGCTATAGAAATAGCTGCGAGTTTAATAATAATTCTAGTTGAGCGCAAAAGTGTATTAAGGTCGTCCATATTAATGCACAAGTCTTATGAAGAAAATTGATGAATTGTGTATACTTGTTTGTTCAGTTTAACGTTGATGTTATTATTTTTTTTTTACTATTTACTACATTTTATTTATTGAATCTTCTCTTGAATGAGACTAACAATAAGTATATAAAATAAAAAAAGAAAAACTATATTTGACAGTCAAGATGACTGACGCGAGATGTAAGGGCTCTTATAACTAATAACTAATCTAATAACTATTGCTGAGCTGGAAGTTCATTTGGTTGTAATCGGGTCCGGTTGGAAAGCCTGGCTAGGTCCCTGGTGAGCTGGTTTGGATGAGAAGTTAGTTTTTGTTTTGATATTT
>NW_024546084.1:0-2831 GCF_018152505.1 Drosophila elegans | reverse complement strand
ATAACTTTGTTGTTTTTAAATTTTTCTATTAGTTCTTCGACATATAGTAATGGTTAAATATTTCTGAATTACGGTTTAAATTTAATCAAAATCGGACGAGTATATCATATAGCCCCATAGAAATAATAAAAATATATAAAATAACTATATAATAATTCGAGCTGCAAATCATCATAATTTTAATGTTTTAAAAATATTTAACTTTTGCAATAGCTGCAAGGGTATATTGACTTCTTCTTTGCCGAAGTTTGCTTCCTTTCTTGTTTTTAAATAACGCCAAAACAAATGTTAACTTATAATTATTATTTTGATATAGCTGATTGGTATTTTAAAGAAGCTTACAATTTGTAGTTGTGGCTGAAAATTCATTCTGCAAAACGCTATACAGCATATGCAAAAATTGTTTTGACTCTTAAATAGCTGATTGGTATATCAAAATAACTTTCAATTTACATTTGTAGTAGCTAATGCAAGGGACACTTTAATGGTTGTAATGGGAAAAGGTATTTCTTTGAGAATAACTTTAATCAATCTTTTAAAGTTCTTTAACTTTGACAAAAAGGAATATGTAACTGAAAATTGGATCTCAGAGACTGCAAGTACTTTTCACAGCAAGTCAAACTCTAATTGGGGGTCCTCTGGCTTAGTTCGCGTTTATATAATATAGTGAATTAAAAATTTTGAGTAAAGCAACATTTATAACGTTGATTTATTTTAAGTTGGCTTAAATTTCTGGTTCACGTCATTAACATTAGTAGTCAAAGGCAAAAATAAAAATGTGCTAAGATATATATAAAATAAATCTATTAAAGCAATAGATTTTTAGAATTAGGTTAATTTTTAAAATGTTCACCTAAAACAAAATCGAAACTCTTTTATGACCAAGCTATTCGGCGGTATGTATATATTATTTCTATATCTATCGGTACGGCGAAAAAGTCAAACATTTTAAATGTTTTTATTATAATCATAAATCTAAGTCAAACATACTCAGTGACGTCGATTTAAGCAGTCTAATGCCGTCACTTCCACAACAAATGAAGATTTCTTCGACTTAATGGCTTGACGCGTTGACAATCAAAATGGGAACGACATTCAAAAACTCACATTAATTTTAGTAACGCCTACGGATTATTGACAAATACCTATATGACTCGTTTTACATCTAATTAAGTCTAAGACTCACACAATTAATAACTACTGTGTTTTAAACAAACCTGTTTGAACAAAGATTAGGTGCCAACTGGAAAGATTTGGAAGAAAAAATGCAAAATTTGAGACACTCTATAATAAAAATATCAAATTTACCAAAAAACTGGTTTATCTTGTTCATTCGCAGTAATAAATAAAAGAAAAGCTTTTCCTACCATTAACAAATCATTGATCAATAGATTTGACTTCATTTTTGTTCAAATGTCGTATTTTTATACCCGTTACTCGAATATTGTAATCGTTGAAAATTATATAATGGGAAGAAGGAAGCGTTCCCGACCGTTTAGTATATACATTCTCGATCAGATCAAGAACCAGCGATCTAGCCATGTCCATCTGTATGAACGCGTTGAGATCTAGGAAACAATAACAGCTAGAGATTTGGGATTTGAAATGTAGATTCTGGTATTTCTTACAGCAAAGCAAACACTAATCGAGAAACACTAAACACACAGTGACATGTAAGACCGTTGTCTTGTACGGTAGGCACAAACATTTCTAAACTCAAGCTATTATTTTAGAAGTTCTAGGGTTATGAAGTCATCTGCCATCATCGCTCCCGTGCCGGCCCCTTTGCCGCGTGTCTGACGGCAATCGATGCACGCTCTTGGCTTCATGTGTGTAAGCTGGGCAGTTCGACGAGATGGTGCCACCTTAAAACTTGTATTGCTTTATAGGGGGAAAATTTAGTTTGAAGTTATATATATCGCGACTTGGTACCATAGGAGCATGTCATGTTTTTTGATTGACGAATATTACAAACTTTACGCTTGTAATCCAACAAAGCCGTACCGTTTTTCTCAACTTTTGGCTTGTGAAACATCGGATGAGCCAACTGCGTTGCGTTGGGACATTGCCTCTGCTAGAAATATTATACGCAGCTAAAGAATGAAGCAAATAGCCTTGTGATGTTGGTATCTGTTTAACCGCTTCATGTAAATTAAAACTAAAAAATAAATGCCGTCAGTAATATAGTTCAAAAGTTGTAAAAGATTCTTTTCAATCTTTTAAGAAAAAAAAACTATTAAATCGAAAACTTATTTTGTACTACAAAACTTAATGGTTTGTGCTGGCTAAGATGCGAGCCCATCCATTTTTGCATTGAGAGTGGCGTAGCCTGGTCTGAAATATTGCAGCCATACCTACTTAAAAATGTCCTCTCATGACTCAGTAGAGCAGGTATTGGGATGTACAAATAGAAGAGAAAACTCCTTCAAAATTCTGAAAATGGCGTCCCACTTTGTATTAAACACGAAAACTTGTGAACGGCCAGAGAGTTCGAGACGATTTTAATTGCGAAACTTGTGAAAACTCATGCTGGAAAGTGCGACGAAAAGGAGTGGCTACGATGACGTTCGATGGATCACTAACTTATGCTACGTGGCGAGAGACGGGACGAATTCGCAAGAGCGAACAGACGAGCTTTATTGGCTCCGCCTCGCCCTCTACAACTAGTGATTTAAATACAAGCGCTGAGTGCGCAATAAATCGGCATCGATCCTTATAAACGAAATTGATGTTGTCCCGAAACCAAAAGAATGATAGTATCAGATTTTTTTTTGCAGTACAATATATATAAAGCCTATTAATTTTGTTAAAGCGCTTTATGTACAAAAATT
>NW_024546083.1:0-7759 GCF_018152505.1 Drosophila elegans | reverse complement strand
TACTTAGCTTCATGGTGCATTTCGCAGCTGAACTGCTCATTTTTAAGGGCCGTGGTGCGAACATTGCATTTGCAACCGAGTGGCACCGAATACAAGTTTGAACCAAAACTGATAAGTGGTGTGAAAAAGCTAACTTAACTTGAAAATGGCTTTAAGTAGAGGATCGTGCAGAGCATAAGATGCCCATAATTCTTTTACTATATGGCTGGAACTGTTCGCTCTTATTAGCATAGAGTAAGAACTATATAGAGACACCATTTGCTCAGCCGCTCAGTAGAGCGAACATGGTTCCAGCAGAGACTGGGCAGGGCGCTTGCAGACCAAATGGTGTCTCTACATATTTCCTACTCTATGGCGCTCAATATATTTTAAGCAAACGTCGGAGTTTTTAAGTGCAGAAACTTTGAATTCCATTTTAATTGTAAAAGCTTAACGCAGAATAAATGATAAATTATAAAATATACATATGTATGTGCAATTTTATTTCACATTCTTTCGGTCAACGATAGATCAGAGAGTTGTCAAAAGCACAGATTAATAAAAAAAAAAGGACACCATTTTCTGCCGGCAGATTTCGAGACGATGACGTGACGCCGGTTTTTATACCCTTGCAGAGGGTATTAAAAGTTTGCAACGCATTGAAGGAGACACTTGATCAGCATCACTAGGATAGTCGATCTAGCCTTGTCCGTTTGTCAGTGCGTCCATCTGCCCGTCCGTTTCTACGCAAACTAAATCTCGCGTCTTAAAGCCATCTGTATGAAACTTTCCCGAAAGTGTTCTTTCTATTGCAGGCACATAAGTCGAAACGAGCCGGATTGAACGACTATAGCATATAGCTCCCATAGGAACGAACCGAAAAATAAACACAAAAAAATTATAACTGCTGTTTTTTGATTTATTATTTAGTTCTTCATTAAATATTTTAGAATTAAGGTTTAAATTTTATCAAAACCGGAGGACTATAACATAAAGCTCCCCGGGAAACAATAAAAATAAAAATTTTAAAAAATGTAATTTCCTTATTTTGTAATTGTTTTAAAAATTATTTTTGGTTTATTAAAAATTTGATTGTTCAGAATTACGCTTTTAATTCTATTAAAATCGGAGAACGACATCGTATAGCTTCACACTCTCTGTCGAGAGAAAAGACTTGACGAAAGAAATTAAACGCAGCCACGCCACCTTTGTACTTCTAGTTTTTGCCGTTGAACAAGTATATAGACACCCCCGTCGTTGTTTAAATACTTCCGTACTCTGACGTTGTACAAGGGACACGCAAGAAATTCAGGCATATAGTGTCTGTCGTCACAGCTGCCATACCGCGTTTGTTCTGGTATACCACTGTATAGGTATAGCAATCTTCTAAGACTTGGGTTAGTTCTGAGCTCGCACTGTGTTTGGATCAAATACATGAGCAGGTACAACTTATGACGAACGCGCTTTAAGGGACATCTTATGATGTATAATAAATATTAAGTGGAAAATCAGTTCTTAGTTAAGTTCAGAGCTCAAGTGGAAATGCCAGCTGATATTTAGCCTAGACGCAGAACATACTAAAACAGGAAAATACAGGAACGGGGAATAATACTGAAAATACCAAATGCGTGGAAAAAGGAAGGAAGACGAAAAGCGTTGTCTAACACCGAACAAACATCCAGCCTCTTGGGTTTGAAATCGCGAAAAGGGTCAGAGGTATCTTCTAATTCGAGGCATCCAAGTCAAGTGCGCATCAGCTACGCATTCGCTCGCTCCGGTATACGCGAGTTCGGGAGAATGTAAGATCTCTGGGAAGATCAGTGTTCTCGCGGTGCACGTAATCAGGATTATCCCTCATTGGCGAAGGGCGGTGTAGCAGTAGTTATTAATTAGGAACCCAAATGGCCAAGATCAACGATTTGCCTAAGATATTTTTTACAAAGTTAGAAAAGATTGTTTCATTTACTACAAATGCATCGCAGTGAGTCAATTATCTGACGTCATCGAAACTGGTAACAACACCTATATAATAAGATTTTGTTGAAAGAACTTATTGCTGAGTTTCCAACCACTTTACAAGTAGAATGGTTTACAATGGGTCGACACAACTAAAACCGAAATGCCTTTGATAGAATTTTCTAAATGACTGTGCACCACTGCCAAAGGTATAAATCGACGCATCTCTTAAAATATCAAATCAGAAAGCAACAAAACCAGTGTTGATAGCGACACATCAGCGATTTCAGAACCCGCAATCCAAACAGGGGATTGCAGTACAGGTGAGAAGAAAATACAAATAATTACCTGTTCAAGATTGTCCCCGTGATCCTACATGGACCACTGCGTAAGTTTGAGACTTTTGCCATGTTCGACTAAGGTTGGTCATAGCCCTAGTTGGAATTGCAAGTCGCAGGAAAACTAGTATTGAAAACGCTCATCCTTCAGTGGTAGGACAATAAGACGAGTACTGAAATGTCTAAGAGAGTTCGCCTGAAATTAGCGGCATTGTACTGCTTTCCAGTATGATGTAAAGGGTGTACAGACAATTAAAACTTAGGGCCTACCAATACAACGTTTTCAAAAATCAACATAGACATCTACAAATATTTCCCGATATAAACGCCAGGCCAGTAATTTCAATCGGCTTATATAATCTACATCTAGTACTATCAAAAATTATTATTGGAGTTAGATCGGTCTCAGACAGTAGCCATAAGAGAAATATTAGATTGACTCTTATAGTAACTCAAGACTCTTTCATATTGAACTTGTAGAAAAAATGAGTTCTACAAATTCGCCTAAGAATATTTTGCAGCTGAAGATTATGGCGGGTTTCTGGAACTATTCCTCTAGAGTCTGTGGATAACACTAGAGCAAAGAATATAATGGGCGAAACAACACATTAAAATGCAAGATAAATTTAAAATTGGGTTATTATGGAATGAAAATGTTATGCTGGCAGAAAATTTTAGAATGGCAGACAAATGACTGGTAAGTATAGAAAAAAATGCAAAGAAATCAAGAGTTCAAGCTAAAAAGTATAAACAGGAGATGATAAAAATATATTGAAAAGTCTATGCCAAAAAAGGCTACGAATTAAGAAATGTCTACTCATAATCAACACGTTTGTTATTTAACACAAAAACAGTTCACAAACCGGGCAAACTCCGTATTGTAGTTTGTTGCAGGTGCCAGAAAGTTGAACCGGGTGCTTTTAATTCTTGCTTACCTAAAGGCCCAGATGAGCTTTAGTCACTTGTGTCCGTACAATTTTGGCAGAACAAAATCGGAGTAGCTGCAGACATCCGGGAGATGTTTGTCCAAAATAAATAAATAAAGTTCGTCCAGAAGATCAATCTGTTCAACGTTTTGATTGGAGAAACGGAGACTCTTTAAAACTGTCAGCAGTAACACTAAACTTCATATTGTAGTAGATGCCTGCGAATCCGCATTCGCAGATGTAGGATACCTTCGAATATCTTCTGATAAATTAACCGAAATTAAATTCTTTTCATTCCCAGACTAGAACTTCAAGCAACCATTCTTGGTGTTCTTTTCAATACTTTATTAAAAGAAAACACAAGACGCTTTCTGGAGCGACTCAAAGATTCATTCGAATTCTCGCAAGCTTAAGCCGTTCGTAGGACATCGCATCTCTGAAATTTTAGCCACTACAAATGCCGTACAGTGGAGATGGATACCGTCCTCCTTTAACACGGCTGACGCTGCCATACAACAATCAACAGATGTTCTGAAACACCTTTCTGGCAGAATTGATGAGGCAACTTTTCTTTCAGTACAAGCGGTCTCCACCTATTCAGTAACCTAAAGATCGTTACTTGTCGGAACTTTGTCATACGACCGCCAAAATTCAGTCGTTATCACAAATCAATGTAGTCAAAAGTTCTGGAAACCAATTTTTTCACCTGCTTGATAACATTATAAACCCCAGAAGTAATCAGAAGCGAAAATGGAACCAATTTTATTGTTGCCAAAAAGGGAGTTGAACGACCACAATGACTTATTGATTTTGACGCTCTGATTAATGAGACATCTCAAAAGAGAATCAAATTAGTGGTTGTTGGGAACGTCTTATCGGTATAGTTAAGAAAGTATTAAACAAAACTCTCCGAGACGTCACATAACGCGTTGAAACTCTTCGTTCTGCATTAATTGATGCGGAGAACATTCTGAATTCACGACCACCTACGGAGATTCCTCTCACACATGCGCAAGATAAACAGAATTTGGAAACGTTGGATAACAGAATATTTGCCTCAGCTAAATTTTCGACAGAAGTGGCACACATCCACCAAAACCAATTAACTTGACGACGTAGTTCTTGTTGCAGATCTTGCCTTACCACATATTACATAGAAAAGAGGGCGTATTACTAAACTATATCCAGCGAAGGAAGGACAAGTACGCCAAGTCGATGTAAGAACTATTCGCAGACCGGTATCTAAACTGATCCAGTTACGATTTGATAGTGAATACCAGTGTGCTTCACAAGGAGGGGGATGTAAGATTTTGATAGTTTTGTACTTGATTTGAAATTCGTTAAATATTATAAGAAAGTAGGTGCAGCATATTATCTATTAGAAAATCAAAAAGGCAAAGAAATAGGAACATATCAACCCAGCAGACATAGTGTCCCGAGGATGTGACGTAGAGGAGCTTACAACGTCCATTTGGTTCGGTGGGCCTTCGTTCTTGCTAGACTCAGAAAATAATTGGCCTGTAAATAAACATTTCGAACTGCCGGCTGATGTAATGTCGATGGAGCTACGCAAATCGGCAATAGCTCTCGTAGTCAGCCCAGAGCCAAATTATGTGCTTCAGAAAATAGAGTCTTTTTCGTCGCACCTGAAGCTTCTGAGAGTGTTCGTTTGGGTTTTTCGTTTTATTCAAAGTTTCAGAAAGGTGTCGAAGCCCTTTGAGAAAAGTATTTCGCCAAGAGAACTGGATTTCGCTTAAGATACAATTGTCGAAGTTGTTCAATTTCACGAAATCAGGGACGACATAAGTAAAATTAGGAAAAATAAACCGGTAGCAACGAATATTCAAAAATTAAACCCTTATCTTCAGGAAAATAAATTAGATTGGTGCTCCTCGACATTGCTACGAGTTGACGAACAACGGGTCGGTTATTGAATGCTCCTATCCCGTACGAAGCCAAATTCCGTTGTTGTCTAAAAGCTCACAATTCGTCAGCTCCTATGTGTCATACCTGCACGTTACGAACTGTCACGCTGGCCCACGAGCTCTCGCAAGTCGTCTGCGCGAAAAAAATATGGCTAGTTAATGCTCAAGAAGTCTGCCGACGAACAGTTCGGTCGTTGATTTTGTGCTGAAGGCAGCACAACATATCGTATCCGTGGTAAGCCACCGTACAAGTCGTACATGGCCTTGTTCGTCTGTTTGCGTCCAAAGCGGTCCACTTAGAACTAGTGTGTGACCTAACCACTGATGCGTTCTTGTTGGCACTTCAAAGGTTCGTGAGTCGTCGCGGGATTCCGGAGAAGGTGTGGTGCGACAACGCCACCAACTTCGTCGGCGCAGATCGCCACATGAGAGAGTTCCGAGCCCGTCTGGAGGAGCAAGGGGGCGGTATCGAAACATTCGCATCAAAAAAGGGATGCGAGTTTGCGTTCATACCGCCCAGAGCACCGCACTTCGGCGGACTATGGGAGGCAGGTGTGAAGTCTGCAAAGCACTTGTTCCTTCGGACGGTAGGCCAAGACCTCTTGACCGCGGAGGGAGCTCGGAACTCGCTCACTAGCGTGGAGGCCGTGCTCAACTCAAGGCCCCTCGGAGCTCTAAGCAGCGACCCGATCGACGGCGAAGCCTTGACCCCTGGGCATCTGCTCATCGGCGGCCCCCTTTCTGGCCCCACCCATCACCGGCGCTCCCGGACCAGATCACTCTGACCTGCCTGCGACGATGGCGAGGTGTCTCGTGTCTCAGGCACAGGTTTGGGTGTAGTCCGGCCTACACCCCGCCCTTTATAGGTCTGTTCCTGGTGGATTTAGCTGAAAATGTAAGCGCATAATTTTGTGCTAATTTGGTGCTCCTTAAATCCGAAAACATAACTTTCGCACTCAACAGGAAATTCTTCGTTATAATTTCAAAAATGTGGGATGCAGATCGACTACGGGCTACATCGCGCACCTCTATACTCTGGGGCAGTGTGCTAACTTGGTGCTGCTTAAACCCGAAAATTTAACTTTCGTACTCAACAGGAAATATTTTTTGATTAAAACCTGGAAATGCTGTGTGCATTAAACATAGCATTAAAACTTTAAAAATTGAATCCGTATCCCCAATAATCCTAAACTTTTTCAAAGTTTTTTTTACTACACACAAAAAATAATCGTAAGGTTAAATTTGATAAACGACCGTTGCTTTTGGTATTTGTAAGAGATTTTATTTTTTAACCATTGAAAAATGTACATTTGATGTTGGAAAATGGTATTTTTTCAATTCCACGCTCCCTTAAAGATCTCTCAAGTCGAAAAAGGGGGTGTAATGCAAGATGGCGACAAAAGTCCAATAAGTTAGGGGAGAACGACAGTTACGAAAGCGAGCTCCCGAATTCGGTCATTCGGAAATATTGGGATAAGCAGATCGGTGCGTTGTGCAAGTGGAGTGCAGAAAAGAAAAAGTGAATAGTGTTGTTAAGCTAAATAAATATGAAATTAAAATGTAACATAACTAAGCTAAACAAGTTATTGTATTAGTGTAATTTAACATTTGTGTTGTGTGTGTGAGTAAATATTGCTGGCCGGCAAAATATGCACAAGTTACTGTATGTTTCGGATATAAAATATGTTAAAAGTTGAATTTGTGTTACGATATTCATTTTGCAAACAATAAGTTGACATACTGTATGTGTGTTTGTTATGCTTATGGTCAGCGTAGAAACCAAAATATGTATGTACGCTGTCTGTATATTATTAAAGCTGCACTTATTGAATAAAAAAGTTAAGCTGTGCATTTCTCCCTGCATCCGGCTTCAGGCAAAGGCATACATACTAACATATATGTCTGCATAATTAACTTCACTGTATAACTCAAAAGCACCATTTCCTTAGATACAATGGAAGGGGAATTGCCTGACTTATATGATTTGTTGACGGCTTAAAACCTGCCCATGTCTTGCTGCGAGGATTTAGGAGGGGAAAGCCAAGAGGAGTTGAATAACTCCCGACAAGTTAAGAAGCAGAGCAGAGTAAGCGCATGCAAAGAAAAGGCCTACCAGCTACCAGCGTTTACGCGGCGAATTCGGGGATAGTAACGGTAGCGTGCGGAGAGAGAGAATGGTGAACTGAGCACCAGACAAGGCCAAGGAGAGTCCGAGAGGGACAGCGATACAAGAGAGCGGCGAAGGGCCGTGGGCAGAAGGAAGTAACGGGACGGCACCGGACGGGGCCCGGATATTGGTGCCGGGCGCAGAGGGCGAAAGGGGGAACGGTAAAACCGTGGATCTTTGGACCAGGAGGCAAGGGAGACGCCGATAACTAAGCGGTAAATGGAGTCCTATATAAACCGGCAAAGCGCAGGAAGCTGGATCAGCCGATTCTACAAAGTCAACAAGTAACAGTCATCAAGTGAACAAGTAACCAGTGAAACATCGTGAAGGAGCAAGTAAAAGCCGTGGGGAGTCATAAAGGAAACAAGATCGCTACGGCGAGACGTTCGGGACTTAGAGCTAAAGTCTCCGAATTGAGTCACAGGTAGTTGAGATCCTTACGGCATCACACGGCTAAGTCCAGGCGTT
>NW_024546082.1:0-3890 GCF_018152505.1 Drosophila elegans | reverse complement strand
CGTTCAGATCTGGTCTCTCCTTTTCTTCTGGTTTGTAGCGTGGCGTGAGATAGACACGTGTTTGGTCCTGAAGAGAGAATGATGAGCAACAAAAGCATCGAAAGCTCGCTGCATTGCCAGAATTAAGTTCAGGCAATCAAGAACCAAACGATCAATTCACCAACAATGACGATTTACAAGGGAATGAATTTAGTTCTCCGACATCAGAAGTGGGATTCGGCCCTAGCAAACTTTGTCAAAGGATGTCTTCGCGTTGTTGGAGCAACAAAACCAGATTTTTCTGGAACTGGTTAAGAAACTACAGATGCCGGCGAGCACAGTACAACAGACTGGCGAGATTTGCTTGCCGAAATATAATCCGGACATTGCTGGAGTGGATGCCACGCAGTGGAAGTGCGCTACAGTCGACATAATTTTTACGAACAAAACCGCTAAGTGATAGCGCTCTTATATTAGCGCTGAGTAAGGCCTTGGAAGGCACAGCGGCCCAGTGGTTGTCACAAATATGCTACAGGAATAACTTGGCAGCAGTTCCGGCAATTATTTGAGCAGCGTTTCGAGTCTTCAGAGACGCCAGCCGCTGTTATTTTTAATCTTCAATAGTCGGCCAAGGAACGGTGAGAGCTTGCCTGTTTTTGCGAGCCGCAGCGTGACGTCACTGTGCACAAAATTGCGTAATTTAAATTGTGAACAAATTTCCATCGCTTTGATTCTTGGGCATATGGCTAATTTCGACCGGCGTTTACAACGAATGATACACACAACGCATATCAGCAATCGACGTGAGCTGCAAGCGGAGCTGCAAGTATTTTCTGCACTGAAGGAGCGTCCTATTGCGCAAACTGGGAACCGGAGACTAAGCGGGCTAAAACTGCTGATCTAAAATGTTATCAGTGTGGAAAACCAGGACGCAAAAAGCAAGACTGCAAGTCTGGACTAGGTTTCAGTTCTCGTCAACTGAAAAGGAGCGGCGTTCTGGGGGGTCTCATCAGGAAGGCCGAATTGTAACTGATTACAGATGTCAGGAGAGCCGGGACACTTTGCTACTAATTGTGAAAAAAAAGTGCAGAAACCGGATCGAGGTAAGATCGGAAAAAGAGAGTGGAGCTGTGCACTGAGGTGGAGCCTAAATCGAGTATGCTGGTTGATGGTGAGAGATTTCCAATAACATTTGATTCAGGAGCTGAGTGTTCAGTAATTCAAAGAAAGTGTTTCTAATAAGTTAGTTGGCAAGGATTCATAGCGTTATCTCTCTAAAGGGAATAGGCAATGCCAATACCTGCAGCACTGTACAAGTTAAGTCAGACATCATGGTTGATGGCAATTCTTTGGTAGTTTTGTTCCCCATAGTACCAGATGAATGCACTGACGGATGATGTTGTAATTGGCAGAGAAATATTGGCCCAAGGGTTTTTCAGTAGAAATTGTCTTATGATAATTTTAAGATTATTCAAACTAAAGCTGTGAATGTTTGTGAAGCAGTTCAACCTATTGATTTTGATGACAGTGAAACTGAAGTGGTGCGGAAATGAAAAAGAAATGTTGATATCATTGCTAAAGCAACATTCAAAATCGTTTACAGAAGGCACTCCCACAAACGCGTGTGAGTACTGAGGAAATGCGTATTCGGTTGATTGAACCGACTAAGACTGTACAAAGGCGGCCATACAGATTTAGTCCATGCGAAAGGGAACTAGTACGAGTTAAAATTAATGAATTAATCGAGTATAAAGTCATCGAACCTAGTAGTTCACCTTTTGCTAGTCCTGCATTATTGGTAAAGAAGAAAAAAGGTACAGCAAGACTTTGCGTCGATTATAGAGAATTGAATAAAAATACAGTAGCGGATAGGTTTCCATTACCGTTGATCTCAGATCAAATAGCTAGACTTAGGGGGAGCTAACTATTTCACTTCTCTTGACATGGCTTCTGCGGCTCTCTACCAGATTTTAATGCACCCGAATCAGTGAATATACAGCATTTGTTACTCCTGATGGGCGGTACGAATTTCTTTCGATGCCCTTTGGTTTAAAGAACGCACCCTCAGTGTTTCAAAGAGCTGTACTGAAAGCACTTGGTAGTGTGGCTCATTCGTTTGTAATCGTTTATATGGACGATATATTAATTGTTTCGGAAACAAAAGAAGAAGCTTTTGAGCGACTGCAACTGGTATTAGACGTTCTAGTGAAGGCAGGATTCTCATTTAACATTTCAAAGTGTACCTTCTTAAGGAACTACAGTTCGGTACCTTGGCTACAGCGAGATAAGCAAATACGCCCAAACTTAAACGAAATAGAATCGTAGTGGCGTTTACCTCCACCAAAATCAATTTCCTGGAGCAGTTTATTCAAGGTTGCGTCTGTATTTTGTGATTCATTCCAGGTTTCATTAATGAAGCCGTTATATTTTCTCACATCGAAAAGAATAGTTTTGATTGGCAAGTACAGCATGAAGAAATACACAGTAAAATCATCAGTGTGATAACAAACAAGCCTGTTTTGGATTATTTTTTCCGATCCACAGTTTCCAATTGAGTTTTCTACCGATGCCAGTTCTGCAAGGTATGGGGCAATCAAAATGCACCACATAAACTCTAAGCCTCACGTGGTTGAATACTATAGTAGATCCAATAGCTCCACAGCGGAATCGAGATATATATCCTGAGAATTGGAAACGCTGGCTGTCGTGAATGCTGTAAAACATTTTCGTCATCTTCTGTAAAGCAGAAAATTTGTGTTTTTTACTGACTGTAATTCAAGTAAATCCTCTCGAAATAAAGTCGAATTGTCACCTAGGGTTTTATCGTTGGTGGGAGTTTCTACAGATCTGATTTCAAAATTGAATACAGAGAAGGTAAACGCATGGCACACGTGGACTTTTTATCTAGGAATTAAGTGTGCCAAAAGATCAAGTCTGTACCAAACTGATAAAATCAGAAGAAAAGCCAAATTGACTTAACCGAAATATCAGAAAACTGGATACTGAATTGGAACAACAAAGGGATCGGAAATTTTTGAAATCATATGGCTTCAAGTTGAAAGAGTGACGGTTTATTATTAGCACTAGTTGCCACCTATGAAATGAGATCAAATGTTTTGTATAGAAAGATTCAGAGGCATTCCAGAACTCGTTGTTTACCTGTGGTTCCTCGTACGTTCCGCTGGTCGGTTATAAATCAGGTACATGAGTCTATGTAAATATTTGGGTTGGAAAAAATTCTAGTATTGGTGTACGATCATTACAGTTTTACTAGTATGTCAAAATGGCCAAGAAGATTGTAGAGGGAGCTGCATATTACATGCAGGGTATCTCAGAGTACGTCTGGAAGGCATCAGGTGGGGTACATCGAATTCCAAAATTAGCATTCCTTGGCACACAGAGTACATAGATTTCAGGAAAACTAATTGGAAAAGTGATCGTAAAGAATATATATCATAGTACAAATTGATGCTTTACCTAAATATTTTATTTATTTTTTACCTTAACTTTGGTTACTAATACTTGTAAATGCGCAATGAAATCTTAGATTGATTTTTTAGGGTGTACCAACACGTTTGAGTTTAGATCAGGGGCGCTGCTTCTTTGGGTACAAGTTTGCGCAATTTTGTTCTAATCGAAAAGATGCGGTTTTATCGAAGTGGAACCTGGGTGCAAGTCGAGCCAACGGCCAAGTTGAAGATTACTCAACGCTTACTTAAAAATTTGTTGAAGAATGTGTGAGACAAGCCTGAATCGTGCAAAGATTTACTGAAGGACATTCAGTTGTACCCAAACCTGTACAGTTAATCGTAGCACTAAGTGTAGTCGCTCAGAACTTTTGATCAGTAAGATTACTTTGTCCAATGGGGTTGATTCCTATTGGCGATACTGAAACCGAATTTGACAAGATC
>NW_024546081.1:0-3466 GCF_018152505.1 Drosophila elegans | reverse complement strand
CCAAGACTTAGGAAAACTAATTATTTCTGGAGAAAGGGAAGCAGAAAGTGACATACTAAAATTTTTAAGTGGAGTTCTGAGCGTGCGTTGGTAAAATGTTGTTATAACACTTTTTAACCTGGTTAAAATTTTATTCAAAAAAACGGGTCAGAATGACACCAAATTTACTTGGATCTGATGCTGCGTTCAAAAGTATTTCCAAAAGAAAAAAGCAAACTTCGGCAAGTCAGTTCATATACCCTTTGCAGCTAGTGCAAAATTAAACATTCTTGAAAACATTAAAATTATGATTGACTTACGTATATATTTAAAAACATTGAAGTTATGATGATTTGCAGCTCAATTATTCGATAGGCATTTAAAAAAAAAAATTTGCTATGGCAGCTAAGTATGATTTCGTTATACGATTTTAATAAAAATAAAAGCGTAAATCTGATCTGTCAAATTATTAATTAGTCTAAAAGAATTTCTGAAAAATATTACAAAATAAAAAAGTTAAATTAAAAAAACAAGAAAAGAAAGCAAACTTCGGCAAGCCAAAGTTCATATACCCCTTGCCGCTATTGCATGAATTAAATACTTTTGAAAACATTTAAATTATGATTTACTTGAGTATATGCTGAAATACATTGAAAACTATAATGATTTTGCAGCTCAATTATTAGATAGTTATTTTATATATTTTTATTATTTCTATGGGAGCTATATGATATAGTCGTCCGATTTTGGATGAAATTTAAACCGTAATTTTGAAATATTTAACTATTACTATATGTCGAAGAACTAAAAGAAAAACTTAAAAACAGCAAAATTATAATTTTTTTAATTTATTTTTTCGATTGTTCCTATGGGAGCTATATGCTATAGTCGTCCGATCCGGCTGGTTCCGACTTATATACTACCTGCAATAGCTTTGGGAAAGTTTCACGCAGATAGCTTCTTAAAAACTGAGAGACTAGCTTTGCGTAGAAACGGACGGACAGACGGACATGGCTAGATCGACTTGCCTAGTGATGGTGATAACAAGAATATATACTTTATAGGGGCGGGGATGTCTCCTTCACTGCGTTGCAAACTTTCGACTGAAATCTATAATACCCTCTGCAAGGGTATAAACAGCAAAGTTATAATTTTTTTTCATTTATTTTTCCGATTGTTCCTATGGGAGCTATATGCTATAGTCGTCCGATCCGCCTCGTTCCGACTTATATACTACCTGCAATAGAAAGACAACTTTTGAGAAAGATTCATGCAGATAGCCTTTAAACTGAGAGACTAGTCTGCGTAGAAACGGACAGACAAACGGTCGGACAGTGTAGTAACGCTGATCAAGAATATATAATCTTCATAGGGTTGGAAACCTTCACTCTCCTTCACTGCGTTGCTAAACGGGTCGAATGACACCAAATTTACTTGGATCTGATGCTGCGTTCAAAAGTATTTCCAACAAAAAAAGAAGCAAACTTCGGCAAGCCGAAGTTCATATACCCTTGCAGCTAGTGCAAAAATTAAACATTCTTGAAAACATTAAAATTATGATTGACTTACGTATATATTTAAAAACATTGAAGTTATGATGATTTGCAGCTCAATTATTCGATAGATTCTATGGCAGCTATATGATTTCGTTATACGATTTTAATAAAAATAAAAGCGTAAATCTGATCTGTCAAATTATTAATTAGTCTAAAAGAATTTCTGAAAAATATTACAAAATAAAAAAGTTAAATTAAAAAAAAAACAAGAAAGAAAGCAAACTTCGGCAAGCCAAAGTTCATATACCCTTGCCGCTATTGCATGAATTAAATACTTTTGAAAACATTTAAATTATGATTTACTTGAGTATATGCTGAAATACATTGAAACTATAATGATTTGCAGCTCAATTATTAGATAGTTATTTTATATATTTTTATTATTTCTATGGGAGCTATATGATATAGTCGTCCGATTTTGATGAAATTTAAACCGTAATTTTGAAATATTTAACTATTACTATATGTCGAAGAACTAAAAGAAAAACTTAAAAACAGCAAAATTATAATTTTTTTAATTTATTTTTTCGATTGTTCCTATGGGAGCTATATGCTATAGTCGTCCGATCCGGCTGGTTCCGACTTATATACTACCTGCAATAGCTTTTGGGAAAGTTTCATGCAGATAGCTTTAAAACTGAGAGACTAGTTTGCGTAGAAACGGACGGACAGACGGACATGGCTAGATCGACTTGCCTAGTGATGGTGATCAAGAATATATATACTTTATAGGGGCGGAGATGTCTCCTTCACTGCGTTGCAAACTTCTGACTGAAATTATAATACCCTCTGCAAGGGTATAAACAGCAAAGTTATACTTTTTTTCATTTATTTTTCCGATTGTTCCTATGGGAGCTATATGCTATAGTCGTCCGATCCGGCTCGTTCCGACTTATATACTACCTGCAATAGAAAGACAACTTTTGGGAAAGTTTCATGCAGATAGCCTTAAAACTGAGAGACTAGTCTGCGTAGAAACGGACAGACAAACGGTCGGACAGTAGTAATGCTGATCAAGAATATATAATCTTTATAGGGTTGGAAACCTTCACTCTCCTTCACTGCGTTGCTAACTTCTGACTGAAATTATAATACCCTCTGCAAGGGTATAAAAATACTTTACTTTTTTTTTACTATTTAAAAAAAATACAGAATTTTTTTACTAATTTAAAAAAATACAAAAGTTTTCCTCGTCATTTGTTAGTTTCAAAAAATTGTAAAGACTTGTTTTAGAATTCTGGAATAAATTTTTTTGTGTTGGGCAGGTCGTAACAAAAGTTTGTTCTACGACTTTTTCAAAAACTAGCTTACTTAGCGGGAAATTGTTGAAAATAGCTAAACTGAGAAAGAGAATATCCAACACAAGACTTTTAGGATTCTGGATACTATTTAATAGCCGAATTCCATTGGCGCATTAAAACGCATTTAGCCCAATGCGCATTTACTAAGGCAGGGAATACCATAAGGCTAAATGCCGCATTTAAAATAAATCCGATACATAAATGCGATCAAATCATTAGCCCCGAACGTTATTAGAAAAAATACCGGAAAATATAGTTGTTTAACGATAATTTGTTCGTGCCACCACTACAACAGCCGTTTCCTATATGCAAGGCTGGCGCAATTTTTGATTTCATTCGAATATAAAATCTATATTATATAAAAATGACTGAAAACAAGAGCGCACGTTGCAAATTTTGCTCGCAGTACCACAATGCATTACTGATGGACTTTAGGCAGGAAATAACTCCCACACATACGGGGAGTGTCCTTGCCCTTTTAAGAAACTGTGGTGGGCTTCATTGCAAACCCGTCAAATAACACCATCAGCTTCTCTTCCTTGTCGTCCAAGTTGGCAAATTCCTTGGTCGTATTATGGATGTCCTGCTGAGCATTAAAGAGTTGAGTAAGCTCACTCATATTCATTTATT
>NW_024546080.1:0-4264 GCF_018152505.1 Drosophila elegans | reverse complement strand
TAAAAACAAAGGGAAAAAAAAAAAAAAAAGAAAGATAAAGCATAGTTAAAATATCATTGCACGCAAACTACAATTTAAAACTATAAATACACGTTAACCTATTCTTGTTTCCTGCTCAACTTTTGCCTCGGCGATCCAGAAAGTCCTGCATGTGGTCCAGAAACCAGCTATTCCTGTCTCACCTTTCTGTGTTGGATTCGTTGGATGCCATAGGTCTGATCCGGCCATGCTAAAGAGATGGAAAATGCACAATTAAAATACTTTGTATCCTTACTGCTACTAAAACCATAAACATCAACGTTCAACTTATCTCAGCTTCTGTATAATTGCTTGTCTCGGCGGCGCAGCAAATGCTGATGTGGTTTCAGAAATCAGCTACTCCTGCCTCTTATCTCCTAGTTGGAATTTGGTGGCTGTAATACGCCTGAATTAAACACTCCTGCATTTCTTAAATTGGCATTGGTGGCTGCCATACTCTTGAATAAGACATGCTGAAAAAGAAAATTGTTAAAACACAGCAAAATATTTTTGCACGCAAATTCCAATTAAAAACCATAAATACACGCCGCCATACGCTAGATTCTGGCCAAATTGCTACTCCTGCCCAGAAACCAGCTACTCCTGCAACTCTCAAATTGGAATTGGTGGCTGCCATACTCTTGAACTAGACATGCTGAAAAAAAAAGAGATAAAACACAGTAAAAATATTTTTGCACGCAAATTGCAATTAAAAGCCATAAATATACGCCGCCATACGCTTGTTTTGGTCAAACTGCAAAGGAACAGAAAACATAATCAGAACAACTCTGAACAAAATTGTAATTAAAATCATAAAGACAACTATTACCTACTCTACCTTCCTGCTCAAATCCTCGCCTCGACGCAGCAAATCCTGCATGCTGCCCAGAAACCAGCCACTCCTGCCTTGCGTTTCTTTACTGGACCTGATGGATGCCACAGATCCGTTTTGGCCATGCTGAAAAGGAATATTAACACATATTAACACAACTAAAATCCCATTGCACGAAAACTACAATCAACACCATAAAATCAACTTTAAAACTTATCTACGCTCCTGCCAATCCTCTCGCCTCGGTTGAGTAGCAAATCCCGATGCAACCCGAGACGCTAGCTACTCCTACTCCATTTGTATTCGATGGCCGCCACAGCAAATCCTGATGCAACCCGCGCCGCCAGCTACTCCTACTCCATTTGGATTCGATGGCCGCCACAACAAATCCTGATGCAACCCGCGACGCCAGCTACTCCTACTCCATTTGGATTTGATGACCGCCACAGATCCGATTTGGCCATCCTGAAATGTAAGAATAAAACACAATTAAAGCATCTTCAATGCAATTAAAACCATAATTTTGACCTACAAACCTAAAACTGCAGCATAAATTTCCCAAGCTACAAATGTAAACAATAGGCACGGCACTGCCAGCCCAAAATTTATTAACAGGTTGCTGTTGCCTATTGGTATTTTAAAAAACTGTTGAACGGTCACTATTCCCGAACATGTAAATCTAGTATTTTTATTCTCTGTTAATGTTAAACCAATGTAAACTCATTAAAGCTAGCTATTTTCTAGCCTCTGCATATATTTTAGCCACTATGTATATTTGTATAAACATATGTAAACTCATGTACACAAATAAAATTAGCCGCAACGCTCATTCTGCGCCGGCTTTACTAAGTGCATACACGCACTCCTCTGAAAACCTTCATGGTTAGGCCTACGCCAGAAAATCGAAGAATTTACCAACAAGCAAGTCGTACATTTTCAAAATCTGTGCAGGAAGAGAAAATCAAAATAAATAACAAGATCTTTAATAATATCAATCCTAATGATCATTATAGGATGCATAAGCTATGGAGGATAGTTAACCGGTTCAAAAGAAAACCGGAGCCTAACTGGCCTCTTAAAATACAAGAAACTAATTGTGGTGGTAATGGCAACGTTGGGGAAAACTTTGTATGGACAAATCCAAATGAGGAAAAGACTGAAGCATTTTTTAATCATCTTGAGGAAAGGTTTACACCGGCAACACTTCAGCAGCAAATTCCAACTCTAATTCGCCTTAAACAACAAGAACACGAACACGAACAGCGTAATCTACAGCAAGCACAGCTGCACATAGAACAACGTGAAAGCCAGGCTAGGCAAAAACAGGCACTAGCGTTAGCGACCGGCGTACCCCAGGAAAGGCCGTCGATGGACTGGGTCAACAACATGTCACGGTCAGTCAGGAGTGGCACGATTAGCCGTGTAGACATGGCCCATATCATCAGGTTTCAGCCAGAGTACATCCAGAGGCTTATTATGAGCCCGCTTCTACCATCCGAGGTCCGCACGCCAACTCCAGAGCAGCAGCTACAAGCTGGCCTGAACAGGCTGAAACTGTACCTGGAAGAAGAAATATTAGATTCATATGATACAGATTTATCTGTGGCGGTCCAAAAAACCATGGCCGTCACCCCTAATTTTTCTCACTCAAATTTACAGGTTTCAACGAAGGTCACTCCTAGATGTCCACACACCAACAGTGATGCTGCTCCAAGATTGCCCCTCGACCAAATCATTGACGGCGCTAGTCCGGTTCCCTTGGAATCGTCTGCAGCAACTGATGTGGCTGTGCTACTCACTCCTGGTGTGAGAGAAGAATACCACCAAATTGTTCCACCCTCGCCCACTATTCATCACCAAGCTGCAGCTCCAAGCGTTCTTGAAGCCTTTACAGCTCGCCCGCTGTCTGGGACAACAGAAATGGGGCCAAACTGGACTCATCACACACAGGAACTGCGACAAACTACTCTGCAACAGCTGACTGCAATCTCCCTTGGTACTGGATTCTATGCTCCGAAATCTGCTGCCGCCAAAAACAATAGCAGCGCTAGCCCGGACTCTCCAAACTCATCAGCTGAATCAGGTACAGCTGCGGGCTCCAGCTCCAACGCAGACAAGCGGTCAAATCTGCAGATAGACGAGATACTTGCACCTGGCGAGGGAAAAAAGACTTTAATTAGTAACATGCGACCACACGTACAAAAACGCACTGTTTACAACGACACTCCAGTTTCTGCACCTCTGGACTCCTTGGGCAGTACTGCTGAATGCTCTACAACTGGTTTGCCCCGAGCTGACTTTACTGGATCCTCCGCGGCCACTGGTTCGGGCTGTTTTGAAGACGCAAAAGAACTGGTCTCCACTATATCCTTGGTTAGAGCCTCCTGCTCTCACGAGTCCTTATCATATCCAGCTGGACCAGCTCCTTCTGCCACTGCTCCCTTGGGGTCAGTGTGCATCCAGTATTCACAGCAAACTCGGTGGCAAATTAGCCAACAACCGACGGTGGACTCTCCTGAAGTTGGCGTCGCTAATTTACAGCTGGCTGTATCCAACCACATTAATCCGGACTCTCCAGAGGCTTTGAATGAGGCTGACACGTGCTGCAACAACCACCCCTAGTACGAGAGGAAAAGACTTGTAAGTTACAGCGTGCAAAAACTCTGACGATACTTTCTCCCCTGTGGATTGGAAACTTGCTGCTACTTAACTTCGCCGACTCCGCTGGCTGGTACATTTTCATCGACACTGGACGCCTTCCTGTGGATGCGGCAACTCCAAATCCTGTTGGCAGAAAGCCGCGAAATACCTGAAAAGAAAATTTTTATTAGCAAACTTGTAAATTCTAAAAATGTAAACAAACCAGCCATGCTGGCTTTTTCGATTGTCAGTCCGCGATATCGGGTCACTAAGGCCACTATCGATATTCGCGGCAGTGACTCTTGACATCGATACTCAGGCATTTTTGGTCACACCTCACAGTTAACAGTTCCTATAAGAATATTTCGATAGTAATAATTTGTCGCGTTTAGTCACAATTCCATGTATTTAAAACCTGTTAAAACATTCAGCATTTATTTTCAATGTTAACACTGTTAAACAAAGCTCTTAAGGCCTACTATTTCTATAAGAATATTTCGATAGCGATAAATTGTCGCGTTTAGTCACAGTTCCAAGTATTTTAAAAAACCTGTTAACATACTCAGTATTTATTTTAAGATATTTTTATGTTACTACTGTTAAAATACTCTTAAAGCCTACTATTGTAAAGGCCTCTGCTAACGCCACTAAATACTATTTATATATAGCTAACGTATATAACGAGCTGAAATAAATACTAAGCCACACACCTATTCACATAGGCAGAGTGGTCTTACTTGTGACCGTTTCACCGGCACCAAACTGAAAACCTCA
>NW_024546079.1:0-6210 GCF_018152505.1 Drosophila elegans | reverse complement strand
TATATTTTAGTATATTTTAGTATATTTTAGTATATTTTAGTATATTTTAGTATATTTTAGTATATTTTAGTATATTTTAGTATATTTTAGTATATTTTAGTATATTTTAGTATATTTTAGTATATTTTAGTATATTTTAGTATATTTTAGTATATTTTAGTATATTTTAGTATATTTTAGTATATTTTAGTATATTTTAGTATATTTAAGTATACAAGCTGTGTGTCAAAAGTTTCCGAACTTTTCAAAAGAAAAAAAACTACAAAATAGTTTGGAATGAAACCTTGCATTTATTCAAAATAGTCTCCCTCTGACTCAATACAACGATTTGCACGATTTAAAAGTGATTCGAATGAGTGTTTTAGCTCGTCAACCGGGATGGCCTTGAGTATGTCGTTCGTCGCCTTTTCAATGGACTTTATGTCATCAAAATATCTTCCTTTCATTGCCAATTTTAATTTTCCGAATAGGAAAAAGTCACACGGAGCTAAATCAGGTGAATATGGTGAGTGGTTGACGGTAAGAATGTGATTTTTTGTTAAAAAATCGGTCACAAGCGTTGCTCGATGAGTGTGCTCTTTGAGTGTGTGTGGAACAAACCGTGCACATACCTTCCGCATACCCAAATGCTCAATCAAAATGCGATGAATAGACTTATAGGATATCTCCAACTCCATTTCCATGTATCTCAACGAAGATTTTGGTTCTTTTTTGACAAAATCACGAACAATTTGAATGTTTTCATCAATAACAGCACTTTTCGGACGGCCCGAACGTTCGTCGTCTTCCAGGCTTTCACGACCATTTTTAAAACGATTAAACCACTCGTAAGTTGAGGTACGGGATAGACAATCATCACCATAAACTTGTTTCATCAATTTATGAGTCTCGGTGAAAGTTTTACCGAGTTTAAAACAAAACTTAATACCCGCTCTTTGCTCCATGATTTTTCGTCGACCAACTAACACAAGGTACTGTCACTTAAAACGCAATAATTCCAATTCCACTGTTCCAAATGTCTTGAAATTTGGAGGGAAAATCGGTGAATAATGTATCTTTCAAACGCATATACTCACACAAAGATGGTGGCACCAGAAAATGCCCTGCCAGAAAAGATCGGAAACTTTTGACACACACCTTGTATTTAAGTATATTTAAGTATATTTAAGTATATTTAAGTATATTTAAGTATATTTAAGTATATTTAAGTATATTTAAGTATATTTAAGTATATTTAAGTAATATATTTTAAGTATATTTAAGTATATTTTAAGAGTATATTTAAGTATATTTAAGTATATTTAAGTATATTTAAGTATATTTAAGTATATTTTAGTATATTTTAGTATATTTTAGTATATTTTAGTATATTTTAGTATATTTTAGTATATTTTAGTATATTTAAGTATATTTTAGTATATTTTAGTATATTTTAGTATATTTTAGTATATTTAATATATTTTAGTATATTTTAGTATATTTTAGTATATTTTAGTATATTTTAGTATATTTTAGTATATTTTAGTATATTTTAGTATATTTTAGTATATTTTAGTATATTTTAGTATATTTTAGTATATTTTAGTATATTTTAGTATATTTTAGTATATTTTAGTATATTTTAGTATATTTTAGTATATTTTAGTATATTTTAGTATATTTTAGTATATTTTAGTATATTTTAGTATATTTTAGTATATTTTAGTATATTTTAGTATATTTTAGTATATTTTAGTATATTTTAGTATATTTTAGTATATTTTAGTATATTTTAGTTTATTTTAGTATATTTTAGTATATTTTAGTATATTTTAGTATATTTTAGTATATTTTAGTATATTTTAGTATATTTTAGTATATTTTAGTATATTTTAGTATATTTTAGTATATTTTAGTATATTTTAGTATATTTTAGTATATTTTAGTATATTTTAGTATATTTTAGTATATTTTAGTATATTTTAGTATATTTTAGTATATTTTAGTATATTTTAGTATATTTTAGTATATTTTAGTATATTTTAGTATATTTTAGTATATTTTAGTATATTTTAGTATATTTTAGTATATTTTAGTATATTTTAGTATATTTTAGTATATTTTAGTATATTTTAGTATATTTTAGTATATTTTAGTATATTTTAGTATATTTTAGTATATTTTAGTATATTTTAGTATATTTTAGTATATTTTAGTATATTTTAGTATATTTTAGTATATTTTAGTATATTTTAGTATATTTTAGTATATTTTAGTATATTTTAGTATATTTTAGTATATTTTAGTATATTTTTAGTATATATATTTTAGTATATTTTAGTATATTTTAGTATATTTTAGTATATTTTAGTATATTTTAGTATATTTTAGTATATTTTAGTATATTTTAGTATATTTTAGTATATTTTAGTATATTTTAGTATATTTTAGTATATTTTAGTATATTTTAGTATATTTTAGTATATTTTAGTATATTTTAGTATATTTTAGTATATTTTAGTATATTTTAGTATATTTTAGTATATTTTAGTATATTTTAGTATATTTTAGTATATTTTAGTATATTTTAGTATATTTTAGTATATTTTAGTATATTTTAGTATATTTTAGTATATTTTAGTATATTTTAGTATATTTTAGTATATTTTAGTATATTTTAGTATATTTTAGTATATTTTAGTATATTTTAGTATATTTTAGTATATTTTAGTATATTTTAGTATATTTTAGTATATTTTAGTATATTTTAGTATATTTTAGTATATTTTAGTATATTTTAGTATATTTTAGTATATTTTAGTATATTTTAGTATATTTTAGTATATTTTAGTATATTTTAGTATATTTTAGTATATTTTAGTATATTTTAGTATATTTTAGTATATTTTAGTATATTTTAGTATATTTTAGTATATTTTAGTATATTTTAGTATATTTTAGTATATTTTAGTATATTTTAGTATATTTTAGTATATTTTAGTATATTTTAGTATATTTTAGTATATTTTAGTATATTTTAGTATATTTTAGTATATTTTAGTATATTTTAGTATATTTTAGTATATTTTAGTATATTTTAGTATATTTTAGTATATTTTAGTATATTTTAGTATATTTTAGTATATTTTAGTATATTTTAGTATATTTTAGTATATTTTAGTATATTTTAGTATATTTTTAGTATATTTTAGTATATTTTAGTATATTTTAGTATATTTTAGTATATTTTAGTATATTTTAGTATATTTTAGTATATTTTAGTATATTTTAGTATATTTTAGTATTTTAATTTTAGTATATTTTAGTATATTTTAGTATATTTTAGTATATTTTAGTATATTTTAGTATATTTTAGTATATTTTAGTATATTTTAGTATATTTTAGTATATTTTAGTATATTTTAGTATATTTTAGTATATTTTAGTATATTTTAGTATATTTTAGTATATTTAAGTATATTTAAGTATACAAGCTGTGTGTCAAAAGTTTCCGAACTTTTCAAAAAGAAAAAAAACTACAAAATAGTTTGGAATGAAACCTTGCATTTATTCAAAATAGTCTCCCTCCGACTCAATACAACGATTTGCACGATTTAAAAGTGATTCGAATGAGTGTTTTAGCTCGTCAACCGGGATGGCCTTGAGTATGTCGGTCGTCGCCTTTTCAATGGACTTTATGTCATCAAAATATCTTCCTTTCATTGCCAATTTTAATTTTCCGAATAGGAAAAAGTCACACGGAGCTAAATTAGGTGAATATGGTGAGTGGTTGACGGTAAGAATGTGATTTTTTGTTAAAAAATCGGTCACAAGCGTTGCTCGATGAGTGTGCTCTTTGAGTGTGTGTGGAACAAACCGTGCACATACCTTCCGCATACCCAAATGCTCAATCAAAATGCGATGAATAGACTTATAGGATATCTCCAACTCCATTTCCATGTATCTCAACGAAGATTTTGGTTCTTTTTTGACAAAATCACGAACAATTTGAATGTTTTCATCAATAACAGCACTTTTCGGACGGCCCGAACGTTCGTCGTCTTCCAGGCTTTCACGACCATTTTTAAAACGATTAAACCACTCGTAAGTTGAGGTACGGGATAGACAATCATCACCATAAACTTGTTTCATCAATTTATGAGTCTCGGTGAAAGTTTTACCGAGTTTAAAACAAAACTTAATACCCGCTCTTTGCTCCATGATTTTTCGTCGACCAACTAACACAAGGTACTGTCACTTAAAACGCAATAATTCCAATTCCACTGTTCCAAATGTCTTGAAATTTGGAGGGAAAATCGGTGAATAATGTATCTTTCAAACGCATATACTCACACAAAGATGGTGGCACCAGAAAATGCCCTGCCAGAAAAGATCGGAAACTTTTGACACACACCTTGTATTTAAGTATATTTAAGTATATTTAAGTATATTTAAGTATATTTAAGTATATTTAAGTATATTTAAGTATATTTAAGTATATTTAAGTATATTTAAGTATATTTAAGTATATTTAAGTATATTTAAGTATATTTAAGTATATTTAAGTATATTTTAGTATATTTAAGTATATTTTAGTATATTTTAGTATATTTTAGTATATTTAAGTATATTTAAGTATATTTTAGTATATTTTAGTATATTTTAGTATATTTTAGTATATTTTAGTATATTTTAGTATATTTTAGTATATTTTAGTATATTTTAGTATATTTTAGTATATTTTAGTATATTTTAGTATATTTTAGTATATTTTAGTATGTTTTAGTATATTTTAGTATATTTTAGTATATTTTAGTATATTTTAGTATATTTTAGTATATTTTAGTATATTTTAGTATATTTTAGTATATTTTAGTATATTTTAGTATATTTTAGTATATTTTAGTATATTTTAGTATATTTTAGTATATTTTAGTATATTTTAGTATATTTTAGTATATTTTAGTATATTTTAGTATATTTTAGTATATTTTAGTATATTTTAGTATATTTTAGTATATTTTAGTATATTTTAGTATATTTTAGTATATTTTAGTATATTTTAGTATATTTTATTTAGTATATTTTAGTATATTTTAGTATATTTTAGTATATTTTAGTATATTTTAGTATATTTTAGTATATTTTAGTATATTTTAGTATATTTTAGTATATTTTAGTATATTTTAGTATATTTTAGTATATTTTAGTATATTTTAGTATATTTTAGTATATTTTAGTATATTTTAGTATATTTTAGTATATTTTAGTATATTTTAGTATATTTTAGTATATTTTAGTATATTTTAGTATATTTTAGTATATTTTAGTATATTTTAGTATAGTATATTTTAGTATATTTTAGTATATTTTAGTATATTTTAGTATATTTTAGTATATTTTAGTATATTTTAGTATATTTTAGTATATTTTAGTATATTTTAGTATATTTTAGTATATTTTAGTATATTTTAGTATATTTTAGTATATTTTAGTATATTTTAGTATATTTTAGTATATTTTAGTATATTTTAGTATATTTTAGTATATTTTAGTATATTTTAGTATATTTTAGTATATTTTAGTATATTTTAGTATATTTTAGTATATTTTAGTATATTTTTAGTATATTTTAGTATATTTTAGTATATTTTAGTATATTTTAGTATATTTTAGTATATTTTAGTATATTTTAGTATATTTTAGTATATTTTAGTATATTTTAGTATATTTTAGTATATTTTAGTATATTTTAGTATATTTTAGTATATTTTAGTATATTTTAGTATATTTTAGTATATTTTAGTATATTTTAGTATATTTTAGTATATTTTAGTATATTTTAGTATATTTTAGTATATTTTAGTATATTTTAGTATATTTTAGTATATTTTAGTATATTTTAGTATATTTTAGTATATTTTAGTATATTTTAGTATATTTTAGTATATTTTAGTATATTTTAGTATATTTTAGTATATTTTAGTATATTTTAGTATATTTTAGTATATTTTAGTATATTTTAGTATATTTTAGTATATTTTAGTATATTTTAGTATATTTTAGTATATTTTAGTATATTTTAGTATATTTTAGTATATTTTAGTATATTTTAGTATATTTTAGTATATTTTAGTATATTTTAGTATATTTTAGTATATTTTAGTATATTTTAGTATATTTTAGTATATTTTAGTATATTTTAGTATATTTTAGTATATTTTAGTATAT